>NC_053119.1:41532378-41837536 GCF_010015445.1 Perca fluviatilis
ACGTTGTTCTGTCCCTCTGTGGGACGTACCCTTAGTCTTGTCCTTTTAAGGGATTCCATGAGGAACCGTATGCAGTTAGGTGTCCCTATTAGTGTTATGTGGAATATAATTTCTATATTGTACATATATATGTATTGTAGTGCACTGTATATGCCCAGGGACAACTGATGGAAATTAGCAATTCAAATTATAAAGGTGGGTGTCTTCCCTTTAGTCTCCATAACATGTCATAGCATGTTACCACTTTATGTACCACTGTTTATTTATCATACAGACTGAAACTCAACTTCTAATAAATCAGAAACTAAACACACCAAAAAAAGTATGAACTAAATACAAAATCTAATGTACTGTATATAGCCTATGTCATAATTTATTGTTTTTATAATTTGTTGTTGGTCTGTCTATGTACTGGAAACACCAATGGTTGAGGCACGTGTGCATCACTTAAAAGTGTCCCTGGAAACACTTCCGTTGTGTTGTGGTGTATTTGCGTGCGTTTTCTTTTAGTTGCATACTGTGGTTTATTAGCATGTGTTTTCTTTTAGTTGCGTGCTGTGGCCTCTCAGGGCCACCGTAGGCGCATCCACGTGATACAAGTCTTCCGTGATCGCACACCACGCAGTTGCTAGTAGCCAAGGAGGAGACGGAGGGTTAAAAAAACATGCTGGACTCTTCAGAAGAGGTCATCATCTTCACTCGAGTTTCTACGTTACTACACCATTTTCGGAACATAGCCATACTGAGAAATACAGAGAGAGTTTTGTGGAGTTGATAGTCACCCACAGTTACCCATTAACTTATTCCCTTATGTCATGCAGAGATGGACCTACAGTATACCCCCATGGACTGCCCACTGGGAGCCACGTCTACTTTTTTTGGCCAATTATGTGCCTGTCTCTTGAGTCAGCCAATCAGCTCAGTAGAAGTCCACTCTGTACGCAGGGTTTCCAGTGGTATGACACAACGCCACCTGCATGATGGTCAAATGTATGTACAGTATAAGACAGTTAAACTCCTATAGACCTGAGCGGAATATCACCAAGGGTGCACTGAGGACAACAGTAACGGCCTCTGTTTGCATATGTGTATTTACACAGTGCTGTCATAGGGAATAGTAGATCCAGGTCCAGACTCAGTGGTGGAGGTACAATGAGGACAATTGTTACAGGCTTTTGACCTGATTGATTTGTAAATGTGCCCTTGAAAGATTCCTCCTGAACAGAAAGCTTGAAATGTGTTTCTTGTTCAAATAGACTTTACCTGTGGCCATTCAGTCATTGAAAAGTTTTTTTATTTACACTTTATAATGGATTTCTTATTGGGCAAATGAAGGCCTGGGAAATTATCAAGATCACACATTCCTTAGCAAGTAACTGAATTGAGATCTACAATTAAAGCCACCTTGAGTGAATCAGAGTCTAGTAGTTTCACACTTATTCTTCCATGTCCTTTGAAAGTAGGGTTTTAAACTAATGACCAACCTGTAATTTTACCAAGTTCATGAAGTTATAAAGGATAATCTCACATAATCCTAGCCTAGATTGCTCTACTTCTAGTAGTACTGTATCTCTATGTGAGGTATTATCTCTTCTGTGTATGTATTTTCAAATATTTAGTGGGAAGTTACATCTGGAAGTTAATCTGGAAATATAATCAAGATTGACTCGGGAGTCGAAAGGAACTGCTCAACATTGCATTGGTGTTCTATGGGAAGACTGTAACCCAAACTTTAATTCTAATTCATCAGTTATCAGATGTGATGCTACACAAGTTTTGCACTGGCCTAAAACTGACCCAGCCAGTACCCTTGTCTTCAAGGCCCAACCCAACTGGTACTGCCAAATGTGAGACTTGAACTTGACCCAAAGCTATATTTTCCATTATTTCATTAATTACTGACCTTCGATGATGTAGAAGTGTGCCCCAGGGTTTGTCAGTACTCTGTGATATTACTGTTGGGTGTGTTTTTAAATTATTCAAATTCACAATTCAGATTGAAATTATTCAAATTCAGTTTGTTGATGCAATTATTTCCGTTGAGCAAATTCAAATATAAATTATTCTAATTCAGTTCTAGTGACACTTATTTCTGCTTTGCTAAAATTCTTGTTTGCTCCTGTTCATTTACTGATCTTGTTTTCTTAGGATTTATTATTGCTGTTCATGAGGCATGTACCTTATTTTGTTTGTGCACAAATGCAATGACCCGCAGTGAGAGACCAAATGACCAAGGCAAACATCCAAGGGATATATTGTGCAAGTATTGACTTATTATGTAAGTCTGTATTAAAAGGAAAATCCACCCAAAAGCATGATTTATTTGATGACATTTACAGCCTTTTAGTCAATAAAGCTAAAATACCAACATCCACTGACAAGATGGAAATCACCACTTGAATCGATGAGGTCATCATATTAGTCCCCATGACTGACTCTGGGGGAACATATTATTTCAATTTGAGCTATTACATTCAACACTCCAACAGTTTTAGTAGAATAAACAGAAAATGCTTCTGATTAACACAATGAAATGTGCCTTGTCCCAGAAAATAATATATAATTCTATGTTAGGGTGGCTTTTCAGTTGAAGGCTTGTATCTGTTTATTTATTCATCCTAGGTGTATTAGCTGTGAATGTTTACTGGGTTTCAGTATTGCGTCAGATACATGTGATGTTGCACGTTCCCACCATAAGGGTAAAGAGCAACGACTGATTAAGTAACAGCTTTGTTTTTCAGTGTTTTTAAATTCATTTTTAGTGATTATTTTCAAGAAGATTTTTTAAGATTTCTTAAATATTCTGATTTTCTTTGTCTGTGGAAATGACAATGTCTTAAAGTTTGGGTCCATGGGGTGTGTTGGGTGGCTGTAAGCAATGCTACAGGTACCTGCCACATTGCAGTGTTTGGTACCACCATGAGGGGATGCCTAAACTGGGCACTTTCTTACTTAATGTGTAGCACACACAGTTCTTATTAAACCTCCTTGACAACACAAACGCGCGCGCACACACACACACACACACACACACACAAACATCACAAAGCATGAAACACACATGAAAGCAGCAGGCAGTCAGTTGACACAGCCTAAGCTTTTTATGCATAATGATATGTGATGACATCACCTATATGAAGATTAAAACTATCATTTTGGCTAATCCTGGCAACAAAATAAAATAAGAAAGTGCTACAACTCTAAAAGTCAAAGCTTTGACTATTTTTGATGAGTGCATGTTGACTACCCCACCATGCTGATTTATGAAACTGAGCGGTCTCCCCCCTGATGGAGTACGAGACAATGACTCTGCAGTTTTGGAGGAAAGCTGAGGTCAAACTTAAGGGGCACACAAGAAGCCCAAACAACTCTCACAATAACTTAATCCGGTCCTTTGCTCATGTCATGTTCTGGAAGTAGCGGATGGTGGTATGTTATATATTTTTTTGTATTATTGTTAATAACTCCCATTAATAAAATCAGCTATTATGTTATCCTTTTAAAAAATAATGTTCTACGTAGGGTCAGCCTGGTATAAGCTATGCTCTTGTGCCATAGAACTGTATTGTGAATATATAGATACATTTATTGTTGGTTTTGTGGCTTTCATGGGATTTGTCAATAATAATAAATATGAAATAACCATTTTTAGAATTCATGCAAAATAAAAAATTGTAAACACTTTTCTCCGTTATTACTCTCAAAGGACCTACCTTCACTGGCACTAATTTACTCAAAGGAACTGTAAAATGAACTGATGCTGAGCACGGACACCCCGCAGTTAAAAGAAACAGCTTGACTGACATGTAGCTGTTGTAGTAGTTTTCCACTGATGCTGTTTAAGTGTTACCCCCTTTTTCGCCTCAGTGCCAGCTCACAGTAGAAGGCCTATTGAACATTAACTGCATAAAATGGGATATATTTGAGAAATGCTTTCATTGGTATAACAACACTATATCCTCAGTGTGTTTTGTACGAACTGTTTGTCTGTCTGACATTGATATGATTAAATAATATATAATGATTAAAAACAACATGCTCTAGAGCAGGGGTCACCAACCTTTTCTAAACTGAGAGCTACTTCATGGGTATTTAGTTATACGAAGGGCTACCAGTTTGATACACTCTTCTGAAATAACAAATGTGCTCAGTTTGCCTTTAGTTATAAATGATTATTAATGATTAATGCTACTCATCTATGTGAAGACACTGATCATGTTAATGATTTCTCACAAAATCAATCAATCAATCAATCAATCAATCAATATTCAATTTTCATTTTTAGAACAGGCCTGAGGGCTACTCATGTGGTCCTTGGGGGCTACCTGGTGCCCGCGGGCACCGTGTTGGTGACCCCTGCTCTAGAGGCTCATTCTGGCAGACACTGTGACACATGAAATCATAACATGTTTTGTTGACTCAGGTATTAGCCTTAGTATGTCATAACCATCATGAATATGTAACTTTATGTTTGGGCAGGGAGAATGCTGTCAGAAAAAAAAAAGAGTACGGTTGATGTCCATTTGTGTTCTCTAAAGGTACAACTGCTGGTCGTGTAGCCTACTCTCAAAGGGTCATAGTTGATCCTTAACCCTTGTGTTGGCCTTCCGGCTCAAAATTGAAAATGAACACTTTTTTTGACACTTTTGTCATTTATTTTGCTGCTTTTTAAAAATGTTTTTGTCTTTTCGACCTAGCATTTTTAAACGTTTTTTTCCACTACCAATAACATACACTAACAACAATTTATTTCCACTATTTTTACACTTATTTTTGGAAATTATGTTCAATAAACCTCTTGTATATCTGGAGGAGAGAGACAGACAGAGAGAGGGAGAGAGAGAGAGAGAGAGAGAGAGAGAGAGAGAGAGAGAGAGACAGAGAGAGAGTGGTCCTTGTGTTTCACACTTGACCCTGTTTTTAACCTCTGCCCCCCCCCATCACCCTGCTAGCTCAGGTTACCCCTTTATGTGTGTGTGTGTGTGTGTGTGTGTGTGTGTGTGTGTGTGTGTGTGTGTGTGTGTGTGTGTGTGAGTGAAAGTGCATCCATACACACAGTTTTCCACTTTTTTAGTTATAAATTACATCTAACTTTTGAGTTAAAAAGCAGAAAGTATGAATTATTTTGACTAATGTTTAAGATCAGAGGATGTTGATGGATAATCACAGACTGTCAAAGTTAAGTCAGAATAATGCTATCAAATTAAATAAAACACCCAAAACTCAATAAAAGTAGTGAACTGATCCCTAAATTTGACTTGTGAAGAGCGTTTCATGGAACCTTCTGTGTTACTTTTGGGCAATTTGCTTGAAAGAAACCCAAATGTTCTGATGTAGAAACAAGACAACAGGAGGGTTAAGGTACTTCTACATTTTCTAGTTTGATAAGGTAAATATGTCCCTACCATTTCTCCAACATACAGTATAGGGGTACACAAACAGAGATGCTGTTGGGGGATGGGATAGTTAGTGTGTCAGCAAAATAAATGAAAGATTTTTAGCCATTTTCAGACAACTATCTCTGAGTTACACAATTTCATGTGATATTTAAGTGACGCCAGCTAGCTAGAGGCTGTCAATATTTAAGAATTGGTCAGCAATTATTATATTAAAGGTGCAGTAAGCGATGCTGCCCAAAGATTGTTGATATTTAGGCCTATATAAGCTTGTACACAGTCTCCAGTTGTTCTTTTATGACAGAGTAGTACTAGCTCCTCCTGAGCCTCTCAGTCCTGGACTGGTGGATCTGGTACTTGGTTCTTCCAGACCGCAACAAGAAGGAAAGGCTGTTACCTGGGGGGGTTTGGATCTTTAATGATTCTCCTTGCTTATTTCATGCAGCGTCTGGTGTATATCCTTTAGGCAGGGTAGGACACCGCCTATTGAATGTTCAGCCAAATAAAAAACTGTTTACTGTTTGCTCTATTAGTCTCTGTTTTACTTTTGTGAATCATTTAGCTTTTATGCACACTGCTGAAGAGCGACTAAACAGAGTACTCTGAGCACAATGGCAGTAAATATCTATTCAATTCAAATCATAACAAGAGTTATCTCAAGACACTTTACAGATAGAGTAGGTCTAGACCACACTCTGTAAATTCCAAAACCCCAACAATTACAGTAATTCCCCCAAGAGCAAGCATTAGCAGTGGCTATTGCGACAGTGGCGAGGAAAAACTCCCTTTTAGGAAGAAACCTCTTGGTAGGCGGTGTCTGACTGGGCCACCAGATTCTGCAATTTGTAGTTTTTTTAGTCTCTATTTTACTATAGAGTGCATAATGCAGTGTTTCAAAACTCTTAGTACAAGATTCCCAGCTGGTCATACTATCATTCTATCTTACATTCAAAGCAACTGATTCTCCTTTCATTTGACTCGTAAACATCTTTTACTACCAGACCAATGTTTCAACCTCTCAGCTTCTGGTGAAATACAATGAGTACATTTGTTAAGTCACCTAAACATATCACAGTGCAATGCTTTCAGTTAAGTTATTGAAACAATCACTTAGTACAAGACCTAACAATGTAAGACACATGTTTCAAAATGACCCTTTGAAGTGCTAAAGATGATCTGTTTGCTTCACTGTTTTCACATTACAGTAGGGAAACATTTAACTGGTCATTACCCATCAAATTCAACAACAATCAATTTCCATAATTCCTATCCCATAATCAGAGGTGTGATCAATGAAGACATCTTCCCCAATCATGCAACATACTTTTACTCTATTGCAACATTACTGTAAGGTTCTGTCTAATCAAATACTGTAAAAAAAAAAAAAAAAAAACACTGTAACAGAACTGAAAGAAAATGGATTACTGTAAATACTGTAAAAGTTTTCTGTAGTACACACTACACTAATCTGCATCAATTGGTTCTTCTGGATTTGGCCATAAGTTCTCGTCCACATGACAATGTATGTTTTCATAGTTCATGCACCTTGGGCAAAATCTGACATTGGTTAGCAGTGATGTCATCACAAACCTCATCCACACTGTTGTATTGTACACACTGTGATCATTGCAGTGATCCTTTGTGACCCTGATGGTTTGAGCCCTACTGTGAGTTACCAACACTAAGGTTGTCGGTTCAAATCCCACTGAGGTCACATTAAATCTCACACCTTTGGGTGGTGATTCTGAAGTATCGGACTGTAATAGGCAAAATAAAAACCATACATACAGTATATTAGGCAAATGTTTCACTGACTATCAGCTATGAACAATGAGCATAGTGTTAGTAAAAATTATTTTAACAATAGAGAAGAAAATCCTATCCAATGTTATGCATGTACTTTGTTTGACCGCAGTGTATTTCAATGTGAAACTGGTCTTTAAATGTTTTTTGTACACTGTCAATGTCAGATGTACTTGGAGTTGTGAAAAGAGGTTTTTGATGATCTGTTGGTTTATTTGTACATAAAATAAAAAACTGTAACATAGCCTTTATTTATTCTATTATAAGTATTAACAGTACTATGTTTTCAGCAACAACAAAAACATACATCCACTATTTGAATATTTAGGTAGGCTAGTTTTAAATGTCATCCCTGCTGCTGCCATATAGATGGACTTTGTGCCCTCTGTGTTTTGATGCCAGCGCGTGACGCACTCCTGCAGACGCCGCTGAGGTGTCCTGAATGCATGCCTAAAACCCGTACCCCCCTCCCCTTAACCCCCCCCCCTCCCCCTCACAGTTTTGAGCTGGTATGGTTCTGATTAGTGCTGTTAGTGGGGTGTAATGGTCCAACCCTCAGTCTCCACCAATGGAAATATGGGCAGGGCTCAACACCCATCTTCGGGTCTCTTGCTATATAACCGGCGGCGTAAAAGCCCATACTGTTCATCTTGTGTAACATAAGGCTAATCAACGCACGCTGCAGCTTTTTTGAAGAGACTTTCTGTTGCATATTAAATGACGTAAGTACAAGTATGATTTTGAATCTTATTTTTATCATTTCAATTAACGCTCTGCTTTTGAACAAATGACATATGAATGGAGTTGCAAGCATTATAAATGCATGTTTTTTAAAAACTGTTTTGTTTTAAATATGTTTTGGTGCAATATATGTCGTTGTAAGTATATTTTCCAAAGTCTAATAATTCATTATTTATTAATTATCTCCACTTCGTCGGTTCAATGAAGAGGGTTAACACAAACAAAACAGAATCACCTTTGGATGATTGAAAAATGAAATATTAGGAGAACCCAGCAGAATTAAGAAAGGAAGTCTACCTAATTTGTTAATCTAATATTAATGGTTGAATATATGCAGAATCAGATGCGATCTATATCATATTTAGTGAGTTTTGAGTTTGAGTTTTATTTTATAATTCAGAATTGTATGCACCATTTTGAGGCAGATCAATAACCCTGTAAAAAAAATACTCTGCTACTAAAACAGGCCTATCACTACACTATTTTAACAACTAAAACACAGCAACAGATATTGAATCCTTGTCGTTCATCACGGGACTAAATGTAGGAACCCATTTAACTACTAGGCCTACTTACTTTTATGGCAGAAGCCCAAATATCAAGGGAAAATTAACAAAACTCCAAAATCTGCAGGTCGGGCAGGCAAGACGCGCTCCGCTTTTGAGACGCTCCTACTGTGGTATTAATATGATAGGCTACATCCATGGGTATTAACCTGTTAATAAGGGCGCCGAAATGAAAGGTAATAGGTCCGCGGAGCACAAGCGCCGCTCAGGTACGATGTGGCCTGGTCTCTCCCGCACAGATAGCTCTCAGTTTCAAGCGGTTTCAGGTGCAGAATGTGTTTTTAGGAGATATTATGGACAGAGAGACACAACCCAACCCACGCTTATTGCACCATATTAGACCTTTGTATGCCCCCCCATGCCCCCCCCTCCCCCCTTTGGGCTGGGGTTATCTGTACCCTTTGACCACCCCCCTCCCTCCAACGGCATGCCTTGGGTAATCAATTCATTACATTTTATAAGATGATCACATAGTAAAATCTAAATGTGTAAAGTAACTACTAACTATTGGCTCTCTGTCAGCTAAATGAAGTGAATTAAAAACACTATTTCCCTCTGAACTGTAGAGGGAAAGTACTGTAGCATAAAATGGAACACTCAAGTTAATTATAAGTACATCAAGATTAAATTTAAGTTTGAGTAAATGTATTCTTCTGCTCCAACACTCGTCGTCCATCACTTTCATCAGTTCCAGGCTGGATAACAAGTGCAACTTGGTTCAGATGAATGGGAAAGGAGTCCACGGGAAACAAACTGTCAATGGCAAAAGCATGAATGGGACCGGAGTCAATGGGAAGGGAGTAGTACATGGGAACAGCATCCACCACCTCAGTGTGAATGGCAGTTTGTATCCAGCCAAAACCAAGAGCCGTAGGGAGAGATGGGAGGTGAAGCCCTCGGAGATGGCCAACAAGACGCTCAATCCCATCAGAGCCATTGTGGATGGGATGAAGCTCACTCCGAACCCGGATAAACCCATGATCGCACTTTCCATAGGTGAGCAATAAATCAGTCAACAGATAAACACTCTTTAGGACAATCTAATATTGTGTGATTATAATCAATAAAGACTACCCCCTTAGATTTCCAATTTGTTTCTAAAAAGATTGGAAATAAACCAGACCAATAACTTATATGATATGAAATCTAATGGCATGTTGTCTGTGTACTGCGTTCACTGTCTTATTTATTTTAGTTTGACAACAACTCTACTAGCCTTTTATCTTTTAGAGATATGTGGTTTCTTACATGACGTTTTTCCATGTGTAGACGACACTTTGTTAAATGCCTAATCGTTGTGTTCTGTCCCTGTGGACTGATTGCTGACTATCACATCTGTTCTCCAGGGGATCCCACTGTGTTTGGAAACATGCCTACAGACTTTGCTGTGCTGCAGGCCATGAAAGACGCCATAGACTGCCAGAAATACAACGGCTATGCTCCTTCCGTTGGTAAGTCACACTAACCAGTAAACTCACTACATCTAAAGCAAACATCTTTAGGTTTGCAGAAAGGAACTAGAAATTGTCTGATCTCAGTAAATAACATACTATGTGCTAATGTTTACCCACCTCAACAGTCAGTGATGTCCTGCTCCGAACAAGGACATGTAGTGGCAATTAACGAATTTGATTTTATATATATATATATATATATATATATATATATATATATATATATATATATATAGAATGTATATGTACTGTGTATTTTCTCTGTGTCCAACCACAGGTTATCTGAAGAGCCGACAGGCAGTGGCCAACTTTTACACCTGCCCTGAGGCTCCCCTAGAGGCAGAGGTGCTTACTCCTTAAACGCCTCATACTTTTGCTAACATACTTTTTTATACATGCCTTTTCATCCTCATTCCTCTGCAGTGCTACCTTGGAACCTGAATTACAATATACTATGACAACCTAAAGTACACGTGTCAAACTTAAGGCCAGTGGGCAAAATCTGGCCCCTTGCAAATTTTGATCTGGCCCCCATACATATTTAGATTCACAATAAATTTTGGGCCCGCCTAGTTTTTGTCACTGTTTGCAAACTTTTTGGTGCTTTTATCAACATTTTTGACTCTTTTTACGATGTTTTTGATGCTTTTTACGGTATTTCTGTTGCTTTATTCAACGTTTTTGTTGCTTTTTTGGCATTTTCTTCGACATTTTTGCCGACCAAACTGTAGGTGAGAAGACTATATAGGACATGCAATAATACAATCAAAGATAATTTAATTTTTTGATGACATAAAAACAATAAACTCTACATGTCATGGCCCTTGATGTGATTCTCATTTTCCAGTGTGGCCCTTTGGGAAATTGAGTTTGACACCCCTAACCTAATAGCATTGTTAGTGAATGAAAATTACTTCCAGCGGCATTATGTAATAAACACAGTACTTGCAATATTATGCAAGAGTGCATGTTTTGGAGTTAATCCACTTGTTACAGTGACTTTATTCTCGTCAAAGACTAGAAACTGTTGAGTGTTGTTGTTTGCATGGATAAGTGGTTTTGGTGTCTATGCTTTTCAAAGTAAAGATCACCACCCTCTCTATTCCAGGATGTCATTTTGACCAGTGGCTGCAGTCAGGCCATTGACCTGGCTATCAGTGTCCTATGTAACCCAGGGGACAACATCCTGGTCCCATGCCCAGGCTTCTCCTTATATAAGACTCTGGCTGTCTCCATGGGCATCGAGGTCAAACTCTACAACCTGCTGGTAAGTAGCAGCAAGTACCATCCCAACTCCCATTATACTGTTTATTCTTTTGTGTCTATTCACTTAGCCTCACTGACTATATTTACATACACACAATATTGCTGTTTTTGTCCATATACTGGAAAAGACAATATTCCAACTAATCTGTTTACATGGCTAATGAAAGTGAATATTCCACTAATATTCCCGTTTACATGCAGTCGTGCAAAAATAGGATTTTCTTCAAAGTTTTCCAGACTTGTTGGACCGTGCAAACCCATCCCTCTTCCATTCCGTCAAGCACCTTCTTGAATATGTCGGTGTTGCGATGTTGGTGCATATTTAAAAACCTGTTGATATCCAAGTCTTTAATAATGTTTAAAATTGGTGTGTTTCCCATTTTGACCAGGGATCTGGGATTTTCCTTTGGCCATGCATCTCTATCGCAGCCAAAACTTTGGCTATAGTTGGTTTGTGTACAACAACCATAGCAACGCACAGAGCTGACCCGAAGCCATAAACAGGCAAGAGGACGAAAACTGTTGCACACTGCGGTAACAACCCTAACTGAGACCCATATTCCCAATGCGTTGTATACATGTCCAAAGAAAGCTCCAAGAAATTCCGCCGGATGTTTCATTTCAGCCAGATGTCCGTGACCTTCCTCTTTCTTTGTGTTGGCGTTCTAACCTCCGGTGGATTTGTGAGGACTATGGTTAACTGCTCCTCAGATCTCTGCAGGGTAAATCCAGACAGCTAGCTAGACTATCTGTCCAATCGGAGTTTTCTGTTGCACGACTAAAACTACTTCT
This sequence comes from Perca fluviatilis, assembly GCF_010015445.1. NCBI lineage: Eukaryota > Metazoa > Chordata > Actinopteri > Perciformes > Percidae > Perca > Perca fluviatilis. Next base: position 41,544,397 of record NC_053119.1, read on the forward strand.
GAACGTCCACATGTTCCACCAAAACAAGTTCCTTCCTGAGACTATTTAGCAGAGACACCGTTGCTCTGTGCGGTGCTAAGACCATTGACGATTATGATTGGTTTAAAGAAATGCCAATAAACCAGAGCACATTTTTCTCCCATCCCAGAATGCTGTGTGGACTCGACAGACCTTCCTTTGCAGCGCTGTGGAGGAAGATCTTAACCTGACTCCTCCAGATGGATTACTTTGCATTGCTCGGCATATCCACCTGGGAACTTTCCGTTGGAGAACTTTTGGGAAGGGGCGAAAATCCTGGTTAGCTGATTGGATAAACCATCTGTCTATCACCACCTATAGTTGGTGATAGACAGGCCAAATCAACCAATCAGATCAAACTCTTGCCAAAACCAGTCCGGAGAAGAGCAAAAACATCTTTTCCTCCGAGAAAAGCCTCCAGTACCATTTTTTTCTCTTCTTTCAAGGAAGGAATACTTTCTAATTCGGATAAAACTTGCGCGATAGCTACGCTCATCTCATCTGTGGAAGCCGCCATGTTGTTTAGATTGAACAGTCGCTTCTGGTTGCATCACACCTAAACCTGCCTCAAAACTAACTCATCTCAAGATGCCAGACTGATCTGCAAATAGAAAACTGGAGCTCACGAGATCAGGACAGTCTCACGAGGCTAGGAAGATCTGGCAATGCAAGACTATATTCGGCATAATAGTGGAATATAAGTGTGCATGTAAACATACTCAATTTTACAAGTTGCTTTCTCATGTTTGCAATAGTAACTATCCCTAAAAATCTTCAAGACATGGGTATTATTATCATACACAATAAAGTGTCTGCTCTCACCCAGACAATAATCTTTGATTTGCAGCCAGAGAAGTCATGGGAGGTTGACCTGAAACACTTGGAGAGCCTGATTGACGAGAGGACATCCTGTCTGATTGTTACCAATCCATCCAACCCGTGTGGCTCTGTGTTCAGTGAGGAACACCTACAGAAAATCCTCAAAGGTTAGCTGCAGTTCTGCTGACTTGGCATGTTTATGTGCGATGTGTCACCATTTTTGTTTTCTCGAACTGCCCAAGACAAATTTCTCCTAAAGGTGACAATAAAGGCATTTCTTATCTTTATAAAAATAGTTAAAATACCTCAAAAGCTTTGAAGTCAGTGGCGAACATATGGATGATCACATAAACACAGCATTTGTGTCTTAGTGAAACAATCAAATGTTGCTTGTTTTCCCCAGTGGCCTCCAGACACTGCGTTCCCATTCTGGCTGATGAAATCTACAGCAATATGGTGAGTACTACCACAGGGCCTTTGTAACACCAGCGGGGAACTGTTTTCACTACAGTGACAGCAGAGGTTGAGCATCATTTGGATTTGAACAATTCTGATTCCAATTGCAATTCTTCCTTTCGCTTACAATTCTTATTGATTCTCGATTCCACTACTTTGGGGGGTGGAGTTGAAACAAGTTACATGCGTATTTCACAGATAGGGGGATTTAAAATTTTGATTCAATGGTGATTTACAGTTTTACCGGGCTTTTTCAATGTAAAAAAAAGGCACACTAGAGTGCTCCATGGCTGCAACACAACAAGCGCCTGGAAATAAAGTGACTGCTCCCGAATCCAAAACTTGCGCGTGTTAAATTTGGATCCCAATGATCGGATTTGAAACCAAATTTTTCCAAACTATTCCAATAAAAAAAAAGTTGGGACCAGTTCTTGATGCCCAATCCTAGTGACAGCAGAAGTTGTGTTTTATTTGGGGGTATTTGCCCTGGATCTGGACCATGGGTGGACAACCCTTCATCAGAACAGGGGGGATTAAGGGGCATGTGCTGTGAATGAGGCCTGGAAGCAGCAACCAGTAAGATGGGTATGCTGGATGAGCAGGGGGCATGGAGGTCAGCAGGGGTAAGCAGTGGGTGTGGGCCAGGGTGATAGCGTTTTAGACTAAAGCGGGATTTATGCTTCTGCTTAAAATCTACGCTGTGGCTACGTACGCAGGTACATGGAGACCAGGACCTACGCCGGACCCTACGCCGTAGCCTGACACGCACCTCTTGAATAATTAAACTACACGTTGTGGCGACGCACGTCTCTCGGCCGTGTCTTGGTAGCGTTGCTTTTCCCCCGACTCGTTTCCTGGTTCTCCTTCTCCATCAACACCATGAGATCAAGGAGAGGGTTAACTTCTCCTGCTCCAGATCTCCCACCGTGGAAAGAAAGAACAGGGGAGACTCTTTGGTTCTCTCACTAGGACTCTGGAGTCGCTACTCGCTCTGAAGCTAATCTCCACCAGTCTCTCACTCGCTCTACCACACACACTCCACACACACACACACACACACACACACACACACACACACACACACACACACACACACATACCTTTCGGTTTTGGTCTTTATACAGCTACAGTATGTTCTTTTAAAAGTCAGTGTTAAATAGCATATAGTATTCATCGTGGTGCTACTTTTGAAAAAATTGTTAGTAGTGTGATATGAAAATGGACAAATATCAGTTTTGGTCTGTCCATTCAACAGAGTATGAGGTTAATTCATCATTTATTGTATTATGGAGAGAGAAAAATGAGGGTCTATGTCTCAATCATCTCTGCAAAGTGCAGGGAGAATCTTGTAGTTGATGGGTGAAGATAACAGAAGTAGTTGAAGAGAGTACCACAGAATACTAGAAATGAACCAGGATATAACACACCAGCATTACCTAGGAGTCCCATCCACTCACAGCCATATACATACTGTATGAACAAAACTTTATTTCACAGCTACACAAAAGGGAAGGCTTGCCTCTGTGGAAACGTTTAGAGTCGGGGTTCTCGGGTGCATTTACAAAACCCCCACCATCTGAAAATTTTACATAAAAAAATCAAGCAGACCAGAATGACTCTGCACTTTTTTGCAGCATGTGTTTGCAATTATTGCATATATGGTGGGTTGTGGTGCAGCAGGAACAGGGGCGGAATGGGGGTGTGTGGTGGGTGGAGACCACACGCCCCTATTTCTTTATGATGTGAGGGTTTGGAAGGTAAGGGGCCAGGGTGACTGTGAACTGCACCACCCAAGCAAGGCTCAGTCAGAGGGGCATTATCCCCCTGTCCCTGTCCTCCATAAGACTCTCGGCAGTGAATGATGTTCTTACAACACATGTCGGAACTGTCTAGTGCAGAGGTTCTCAAAACCATTTGCAATAATGTACCCCCTTTGGAATATCTTTCTCAGCCAAGTATCCCCTGAACATCATTTATTGGTACAAAGAAAAGCCTATATAAAGAGGTACAATACAGTGATCCCCCATCAGTCTCTGATTAACCAAACAACAACATTTTAACTGAAAAACACTTCAATGCTATTTTAAATGTTTAGAATCCATCCCCAAATTCATTCATTTTACAGTATAATTATTTTAGGAATTATGCATGTTTGATATTGTTTAAACAAACTCTTACACAACACTTACATAACGTACCCCCTGCAGTACTCCTAGGGGTATGCTACCCCCATTTGAGAAACACTAGTGTGTATTAAGTCAGGCATTATTGTTATAATCTTGCAGAATAAAATGTTTCCTTTTTCACACTTTTAATTTGTGCATATCTACAGCTAGTGCTGATATAGTTAGTAATTGCTCCATGTGAACCTCTCCATACTGATCATAATGTGTTATATAATTCTGTGTACTTAAGTTATACTTTATTTCAGAGGGGGAGGTCTGTCTGAGTAAGCTCCGACAAGCACACGCCAAAAACTGCTTGCTATGCAGGCATGTTTCAAATTGACATTGCTGTTATGTCATCCATAGCAGTCTGGCCAATAGGACGCGGGGCAGTTCCCCGCTTCAAAGATACTGATACTGGGTTTAATGAGAACCAGCTTGAAGCTGGAAGCGTTGCAGACTCTGGTTACAGACCATCACCATCACCCTTAGCTTCTCTCTCTCTCTCTCTCTCTCTCTCTCTCTCTCTCTTTCTTTGGTTTCTCCCTCATCTCCAGAATAAATATTATATGATCACTAAAATAAAAATGGTTGATGGGGTTATTTATAAAAGAGATACAGCCATTTTGTCTATAATGCTTGTTTTAGAAGCTGAGGTACTGAAAAAGTTTGAGGCATGCTCTTTGTGTCATATGATTTAAAAAAAAAAAAAAGATTGCTCCCTTATTGTAATAGGTTAGGTCATTTGTAGCTTTTAAGCTGTACTTTCTAATAGCTTTAAATCAGCAATGAGACAAATGACTATGTACAGTATGACAATGATGTGTTGTTTGGAAAGGGTCAGTAGTTGTGACAAATCACAGCCTCACTCTGCAGTTCCCCTCAGTTGTACACTATGCAGTGCAAGCATCCTTTAGTTCAGTGTAGTGGTGTATTGTTTTGGTTGACTCTAACCTGCTCAACAACCTGATTCCCAGTGAGAAGCAGCAAGTTTGCGACTAGGTAAACATATTTAGCTGCTAAAGAGCCAGATATATTTCAAAACAGGAATAATACAGTGAGTATTGGTTAGGGCTGGGAGGTTTTATTGACTTTTTAAAGCTATAGTGTGTAGTTTCTGTCGACCCCATGAGGAATTCTAGGTAATGACAACAAAACTGTCGGCGCGTCCACATGATACAAGCCTTCCGTGATCACACACATTTTGCCATCTGAACATATTTCATTTAGTTCCTACTCCTGTTCTCAGGTTTTTCCAGGTTGCAGTTGTCCTTCCATGGCGTCTCTCAGCAGTGACGTTCCCATCCTTTCCTGCGGCGGCTTGGCTAAGCGCTGGCTGGTCCCGGGTTGGAGAATGGGATGGATCCTCATCCATGACAGGAATGATATATTTGGATCCAAGGTATGTAGGCTTTTTGTGCATTCTTCTTTTAACAGAAAGAGAAAAGGAAGACTCCAATAGATCACTGTTACATGTACCTTATTGACACATGCAGTATGTCTCCTCTGCAGATTCGACAGGGTCTGGTGAAACTGAGTCAACGTATTCTGGGAGCCTGCAGTATCATCCAGGGTGCCCTGGAAAGCATCCTCAACAACACACCTCAAAGCTTCTACAACGACACCATTAACTTCTTGAAGGTAAACAGGGCGATAATGATTAAGATCTTCTTACCATATCTGTATTTTACTGGGACTTGCACTTCAAATAGTTGTCTTAATAGTCGGCTAGTCTATATCCACGACCTTCTACTTCCGGGATTGCTCTGTTGCCGCTGGAAATTCCGTTGAATGTCCTTCTTTTTGGCCAAATGTCTGTTACCGCTATCTGTCCAATCTGAGTTTTCTGTTGCACGTTTAAAACTACTTTTGAACGTACAGACTATTTAGCAAAGGCACCGGGGGTCCATGTGGAGCTTAGCACCGCCCAAGATGATTGTGATTGGTTTAAAAAAATGGCAATAAACCAGAGCAGGTTTCTTTCCCATCCTGGATTGCTGTGTGGACTAGCCAGACCCTCCTCCGCAGTGCTGTGGAGGAAGGTCTGGCAATGCGAGACTAAGAGTCGGCAGCAACTACTCCATGTTGCCATGCATAATATGGTATTTTTTTTTTATCAAGTTCAAATTTGTATGACATATTTTCACATATTAAAATATGCAAATGTGTACATTGTGCATCATATGTTAGATTAGAAGCACAATATGAAGATAAAAACTAATATATGTATTTTGAGGCCCTGTTCTGGAACAATAAAATATTACTCATAATCCCTATAAATTATGTGACCAAACTATTTTGTGTCTTCAGTCCTCTTCTACTATGTTCTAACTTGTTTTGTTTATATATAATTTATGACAATATAATATGTATCATATGAGACCAATTGGATAATTTATCCTTTTCTTCCTCAGACCAACTCTGAGATTTGTTTCAATGAGCTGTGCACCGTCCCTGGCCTGAACCCTATCATGCCTTCAGGAGCCATGTACCTCATGGTCTGTACTAAAAGCATGTGTGGTTTATTTTAACTATGTATACTGTATTTGTGTATGGTTGCCTGAAATGTATATATCCCACATGAGATATAAAAACGCCTATGTCAATTACCAGCTGTTACATTACAGCATCTCAAAATTGATTGTCATATGAATAGATAAGTGGACAAAAATCAATTGAATTCAATTAGTATTATTTTGAGTAAGTCGATGATATTTAATTTTGACCTTTTTATGTAGCTGATGCAGGTGTTATAAAATAATATGATGCTACAGTTGTTTTACAAGAAAAAACATTAAAATACACCAAATGAGCCAAACCTAATGGACAGTGTAACATGCTATATTGTAAATATTTCACATTCATTCATTGTAATCTAACCTATCCATGCACATGAATCATCATTCTACAGTATTATATTAAAGGAGATTTGGATATTAATTTGAGATTCTTATAAGAGGATATGTGTGTGTGTGTGTGTGTGTCTAGGTGGGGATTGACATGGATTGCTTTCCAGATTTTAAGAGCGATGTGGATTTTACTGAACAGCTGGTGACCGAGCAGTCTGTCTTCTGTCTGCCTGCCTCAGTAAGACACCTTTTTTTGTCATTTATCCATTTGTCCCAACATCTTTCTACACACTTACATTTAGAATACAATGTAAAAACATGTGTGACCCCTTAAATGCCTGAGAGTATCCTTGTTCTGCCCTCTCCCAGGCGTTTGAGTATCCTAACTTCTTTCGCATTGTGGTGACCGTGCCAGAGGAGATGATGGTGGAGGCTTGTGGTCGGATCAAGGAGTTTTGCCAGCGCCACTATTGTTCCGGCAGCCACGACAACAATTATCTGGACCAGTGATGTGGCGGAGCTGGACCAGTCTGACCCCATGGGTCTCGTGGAGCCCAAAGCCCAGAGGATGCTAGTCACATACTGTGGACTGAGCTGGAATCAGCTTTAAATGTTATTCCACCATGTTAGGAAATTAGAGCTGTAGAAATCTGATGTCAAAACTGTGGTAATACTGTCATCACTGTGGCAACAAAAAGCTTGGAAGCAACATAACTGATGGCCCATTGATGGCGTAATGTTTTGATGTAAACCATATGAAATGAGCAGACCTAATATTTATATTTTATACAGGCAACGTATATTACTTGTTTTTGTGTAATGCTTTGTATATCTATGAAATGTACTCTTTGATATAAACTGCAGGATTGTAGACTGTGCATAGGGACAAAGCGCTTCACGTCATTCTCTGAAAGCCGTGTTATTATGGAAGCCACGCAACTTCTAGGCAAGACCTGCCCTTCAATAGCATTCTCACGCTACTATTGGCCAGGTGTCCATGCTTATTCAAGGTAACGTAACCCTATTTGTTCAGGTCCTATCCCCTGACCAATCAGCTATCCTAACCTTAACCACTCAAGCTGCTCCGTAGGGCAGGTCTTGCCTAGAAGTTATGTGGGATCTGTAATAACGCAGAATTGACGAGAAGGCAACTTCACGCAATACAAGTCAGTGGAGAGCGGGGAGTTGTTTTCCCCTCCAGTTGTGGCAGTTCCTAAATGTGATCTGTCTCTATACTGTCACACACCAGCTGGCTTCTTTTCTGAATTGAATATATATTTGAATATGCATTTTTATAAACGTTATTATTGATAATCTTCTGTATACTTTGCTTGTGCTAGAAAACGACTTTCAACGCCGTGTTAGACTCCTTTGGCATGCTTTTAAGCAGATCCTTCTCTGTATGTTTGCTTTGTTTGTATGTTAATTGTGTGTCATATTAAATCATATATACATATTTATATATGTATAAATATATTTTTTTCTGACACTAAATATATTTTTCAGACACTAAATTGTATTCAGTAGTACTGTTAATAGTTACCTAAATAAAAACATATTGACATAGCTCTCAGAACTAAGCATTTTGCACAAACAACACGTAAACCAATAGAAGACTGTGAACAATAGCATGGATTTTGATCAGAATTATCAAGAGAACCTAGCCTGGGTAAACCCTGACGACCTTCCGGCAAATTTGAGATTTGCTCTACAGGTCAGTCTGGCGAAGAGCCCATTCAAACCCACTTCCAATGTCCTCAAAATTGAGGCACCAATCACAACCGCTGAGGCGGACTTAACACCAATCACAACCGTTGAGGCGGGCTTTACGTGACGAGGATAGCGCAGCGACGGCGAGCAGCTTTTTGTTTACATTCAACATGACGGCCACCGAAGCCGTGCTTCACCATGACCAGGGACCGGCAGGTCAGTCTGACATATGCCGATTTTATACCGGTCAATGCTATAATTAACTGACAACATAAGTTATACGAGTTACAGTTCTCAAGGACGCACGCACACACGGACAGAGACACAGTCTCTTTTTCCTTTCTCTCAACTTGTCCGTCGTGTGTGGCGCGTACCCACTCGCGGTGTGAAGCGCGTGTCCGCGCTATTCTTGCACATGTAGGGAGTTCTCTTAATACATCCATGAGGGAGCCTCGTGAATTAACCTGCAACATATCAGCTGTTTGGAAATTCTTCAGCGTGTGTGCAGAAGATAACAAGTTAGCAATATGCAACACCTGCAAGGAGACAGTAGGGCGTGGAGGGACGACACCAGAATAACATTTTTTTAGTTGGATGTGGAAAGCGTTGGTCTGATTGGTTGAAGGACTATCCAATGAGCCCAGAGGCGTTTGAGTGGCGTCCGTTGGTGACGCCCCTATGGAAATGAACTGTCAGTGAACCTTCCCCAGACCCACTCTCAGTTACAGCTGAGAAGGGTTTGGTGTTAACCAGGCTAAAGAGAACCCCCAACACAAAATAAGATATCTACAAGAAAATGTTATGAGCCTGAATGTTCCTTTGAACCTAAAAAATTGAAAAGCCCTAAATCATTCCTCAGAAATTAGCTTTACATGGATTTACAATCTGTGCAACATACCCCACTCTATCTTTGAATCAACAATAACCAATAAAAACTAGACTGGTCACACAACACTGGCGCTGTCTTCAGAAAGGGACAGAGCAGATGTTCTTACTCCACTGCACAGCACTTTAAAAGTAATGCTAGCATATCCTGAAAAACTAACAACATTTTCCAGGATCGCATTAACAGTTTGGGCCCCAGGGTATTTGGGTAAACATAGATTTACTTAGGTAGACACACTATGTAAATCTTGACAGAAAGTTAGGACAATGAATAAAGTAAGCCCTCTTGCAGGCTTTTAGGGCCCGAGGCCAGCTGCCCACTGATAATCCAGTCTTGAATATTGCCATGGGGTAGAAAATGGAATGCATGTTTGCAGAGAGATTTTAGTTTTTGTAATTATCTATTTATCTATATCTATGATGCATTATATTTCAAGATTGTGAGACTTTTTGTCATTGGATATAATATGATAAAAAGTAGAAATCTACAGCCTTTGTATGGTCGGTGCACAGAACAGTGATACAATAACACCATCTAATGTTGAACTGGAAATATTACAGCAGATTTCTTCTTACAATGTGACCCTGCCTTTTTGTGTGTTTATGTGTGTGTGCACACTGCTACCCGTATGAGAATAGTGACCTTTGCAACATGCGTCCTCCTTATACACATTAATACTTCATGGTGGTGAAGCAGTGTGTTGTCAAATGATTAACTACTGGACTGATAAGGCAGAAATAGGAGAGAGAAAGAAATTGGGGAAGAAAAAACGCAGAGAGCGAAGGAAAGAAAAACGTCAGATAGAGAAGTAAAATCAGCATAGATAAAGGAAGGACGTTGACTCAGCAGTTGCTGTTTGAGGGGAAAAATAAGGAAGAGGAAAGCTCTGACAGTGTCCAAGTGTGTGCAGCAAGTGCATGCTGAGTTTCTCATTTTGCTGCTTTTCTCCTGCCGTGGTTAAATGTACTCCATGGAGGACACACAGGTGGCCAGGACCATAGAGCTGAATGATGGCACACGAATGCCAGTTTTGGGTCTCGGGACTTGGAAGGTAGCCTAAACACTCTTTTCCTATTTATTTTACTGTAAACAATCCAATTGTTAGCAATTTGTTTTCTTGCATACAGTTTGAGAGTAATGTTCGTAATTATGCGTTGTAAATACACGCATTTTAGATAAAAGAGTATTTACTGAATGAAGTAGCGAGGCAAGTGAAAATACTGGCTTCTGATAGGCAGATTATTCGTCCTCCCCCAGGGCAAATGGCACAGGACTTCCTCTCAGGCTGTACACGGAAGCTTATTTAGCTTTCTTGCCAAGAGTTAGAGAAGAAGATCAAAATCAGAAAAGGATGTATTGCCACAAAAAGTTACACTTATGTGGAATTTGCCTTGGTGAATGGTGCATACATGAACAAACAAACAAACATATTAAACATGTATATGAAATAAACAATGAAATACAGAAACAAATATATACATACAAAATAACTGTTGCATACGGAAAAAGCTGTGGCTGTGACTCAGTGGTCGCCTACCAATCAGAAGATTGGCGGTTTGGTCGGTCAAAGTGTCCTTGGGCAAGACACTGAACCATCAGAGTGTAAATGTGTGTGAATGTTTAACTGAGCAATTCAATTCAATTTTATTTATAGCATCATTTCATAACAAGAGTTATCTCAAGACACTTTACAGATAGAGTAGGTCTAGACCACACTCAATAATTTACAAATTCCCCCAAGAGCAAGCATTCAGTGCGACAGTGGGACAATAAGGTACCAGGAGCTCTTCTAGATATGATGGATTTCACAGGAAGCCAGTGCAGAGAAGCGAATACAGGAGAAATATGATCTCTTTTCTTAGTTCTTGTCAGAACACGCGGTGCAGCATTTTGGATCAGCTGGAGAGTTGTAAGGGTTTTAAGCAGGTGGTACCTTGTACAGCAGCCTCTGCTACAGTGTGTGAATGTTGCCTGGACTATGTCAAATTGCTTTGTGTAGTTGTTAAGACATTTCTGTGCATGTAGTCTTAATCCACGACTTTCCTCTTCTGGGATTGCTCTGGTTGCTGCTGGAAATTCTGCCAAATGTCCTTCTTTTCGGCCAGATGTCCGTCCCCTTCCTCTTTCTTTGTGTTGGGGTTCTAACCTCCGGTGGATTTGTGAGGACTATGGTTAACTGCTCCTCAGATCTCTGCAGGGTAAATCCAGACAGCTAGCTAGACTATCTGTCCAATCAGAGTTTTCTGTTGCACGACTAAAACTACTTTTGAACGTACACGTTCCACCAAAACAGTAGTAATTCTCCCATCCCAGAATGCTGTGTGGACTAGCCAGACCCTCTGTCTCAGCGCTGTGGAGGAAGGTCTGGCAATGCGAGACTACTGTGAATTAACTATGGAGCTTGAACAATTAGTCAATTAGCTTAGCATAAAGACTGGTGCTGCCAGAAATTCCACCAGATGTCCTTTTTTCATCCGGATGTCCATCCCCTTCCTCTTTCTTTGTTCCAAGTTGATAATTTTTTCCAATGCACCTGCATAGAAGAATTATTGGATGTGCGAATAATTTAGAAAAACATTTCACGTGTTTTATATAGCAGGTAGATACTGTAGTGCTGGAGATGTAAGAGAGTGAAAAGCTCATTTTAAAAATGTTTTACTTCTTGCAGCCCTCAAATCTTCCCCGCACCTCAGTCCAGGGTGCAGTGGAGGCTGCCATTGCGGCTGGCTACCGCCATATAGACACCGCTTACAGCTACAACAATGAGGTTGATATTGGCAAGGCTCTGTGCTCCAAGACAAAGCAGGGCATCATCAGGCGCCAGGACATGTTCATCGTCAGTAAGGTGGGTGCTGAGGAGAACAGACGTTACAGCAAGCCAGGGTGCAACATGAGAAGGGGAATAAATCGTATTTATTTTCACAACTGATGCATTTTTGTATGGCAGAGTAGGAAAAAACTCCTGTCTGTGACTGAATCTTACACATAAAATAGGTTTTCTGATTAACTCAAAAAAGCTTTTGAGTTACTTAAAGGAAAAAGTATTGTGTTGTAGATGATGTTATGCATTAATGTGTGCTTAGATTTCTTACCTCTTTGTATGCTTTTGTATGTTGCTGCCCTATGCAGCATATTGTTTACCTTTCTGTTAACACTCCTGTCCTTTTTTAAAGTTGTGGTGTACCCATCATGCCCCAGAGGACATCCCTGTGTGCCTGAATAAGTCTCTGAAGGATCTCCAGCTGGACTATCTGGATCTTTACCTTGTGCATTTCCCTGTTGGCCTAAAGGTTGAGTGTAACTTTTTAAATATTTTGACAGAATTGAAATCACGCATTGCCAGACCTATCTGCACAGTGCTGTAGAGTTAGGTCTGGCTACACACTCTAGGATAGGAGAAAAAAAAATCATTGTTTTCATTTTTTTTTTAAATCAATCACTCAATCGTCTCAGTTGGCGCTAAGTCTGTAAAATAGTCTGGGGAAGGAACTTGTTTTGGTGGAACATTTGCAACCCACAAAAGAGAACGCCACACACAATATTAAATGAAGTTACTTAAGCTCACGTTACTGTCCATAGTACAGTAACGTGAGCTGTTTAAATTAGCTGGATACACGGTTTAAAGTAATTTGCTCTCACCAGTGTATCCCTCTGTTTACCATGTCCATTGCATGTCCCATAGCAAAAAGATCTGCAATGCATAGAGAGCGGACATACTGCACGTCAGGCTTTATCTTGGAAATGTACTTCTCTTAATCCAGACTACATGATTCTTGACCATCAGGGAGCTGAAACCCTCCAAATCAAACTCTAATGGCTTGTCACAGTGTTATACACAACCATCCTAATGGGGTTGTGTTTTTAACCACCTAACAAAATGTACCGGTAACTTCAATTTAATCTCTGTTTTGGTCTACACCAACTCCATAAAATACACAAGTATTAAAATGTATTTAAAAATATCTGTGTCTGCTTGCGGTTTGACTTTATTTAACCGCTAGTCACTAGCTGTGTATGCTGTTTGGTGCTGGGCAGGTAGCGTACAGTGGACTTATCAAAACTCATCTGAACACAGCGGCCTGCTTTTGCTTGAAATTGGGATAAAGTGCTTTTATATGGGGGGATTACTGAGAGCAGGGAAAGTCAACCATAGACTTTATGTGCAGGCCAGAGAACCACAATAATGGCCTAAGGTCGGCTAAAACAGTTAATTCTCACTGCTTTGTCACTATGACCATCCTGTTCTAGTTACATATAATTTTATTCATTACCAATATCCAAAATATCACTGAATGCAGTTTTTGAGTCATTTCTGACTGTTTTTCTAAATGTTGTGTGTTAAATGTGTTTATTATCCTAAATATGTAATTATAGCAAATTCCAGACATAAAGGGAATTCAAAGGGCTTTACATAAACAAAAACATGCAAAACAAATGAAACAGAAAATGTGACAGGTCCTAAAAGAGAGAGAGAAAAAAGAGGGAAGTAATTATAAATGTTGTGAAAAGGACACATGCCATATCTTTGCTATTAAGCATTTGTTTGACTGTTACCTTAACATTTCTTCCTAGAAAATGGGTGATGAACTTTTCCCAAAGAAGGATGGGAAGATGCTGACCTGTGACATAGACTATGTGGATGTATGGAGGGTAAGAACACATGTACTCTTTCTCTTTGCATGTGCACTGGCACCTCCACAGCTGCCATATACAGTATATGCAGCTCTACACATACATCTGTAATATATTATAGTCTGTTGTTGTGTTTGCAGGGGATGGAGGCCCTGCAAGCATCAGGAAAGGTGAAGAGTATTGGTGTGTCCAACTTCAGCATCCTGCAGCTGGAGAGACTTCTTGCTCTGTGCAGGGTGTCCCCTGCTGTCAATCAGGTATTATATATCATTTACATATAGCTGGGTCGTCCTAATAGTGCGTTCCATGCTGGTGTCATACCCGAGTTGAATGCGTTTCATTTACAAGTCAGATTTTTCATTGGTTTCATTAGCTCTAGCCAGGTTAGCCATTGTTAGCAATACCAGTTGTCCACAGTTTACAGCATAACAACATGTCCACAGATAGAAGTTGGACAGGACTGTGTGCATGACTGATTTAGTGAGACTGATTAGTTTTGACGAGTACAATCAAAGTTGAAGATATCTTGAAAACTATTTCTATGTTGTGGATTTTTTAAATTACCATTCTGACTAGATAGAGAATATGATTTTGACAAGGAGAAAGGCTATTATGGATATCTAAAAGGTAATTTTAGATAGGAGTGTGATTAAATGTTAAAACGGCATGCCATAGTGATGATGTAATGTTATTATGTGATGAATTGTTGATGTAATGTAATAATGTGATGTAATCACATTGCATCATTTAATCATCATCATGTAATGAGTCACAGGTTATGCTTTTACATTAACATTAACATAACATTGTTGTGTAGGGACATCAGCATCCATATGTGTTCAGCTTTTGTTTGGTGTTATGCCATCCATAGATCGAGCTACATCCCTACCTGGTGCAGACAGATATGATAGAGTTCTGTAAATCCAAGAACATCGCCCTGACTGCCTACAGTCCCTTTGGCTCACCTGCCAGACCCCCAGAGCTGTAAGGCACACAGCAACACTCACACATTCCACTGACTCACGCTGATGATTTTAAATGAATCAAGCACCTGGATGCTTCTGTTGATATCACAAACTCAGTGGAATCATGCTCAGAGGCCATTTTGTGATCCATATAGGACACATTTATTTATTCAGATAACTCAGGAGGTGGTTTTAGAACATAATGGTATCTGTCATCCTAGAAGTAGTCCCACATTGCCAGCTCTGGGTTATGTGCATTTCATTGAATCAATCACAATGGTCTTGGGTGGCGCTATAGCTCCAGACGCAGCGATGGTGGCTCTGCAAAATGGTCTCGTGAAGGAATTTGTTTTGGTGGAACATTTGCACCCCGCTAAAGAAAATGCCACATAAAATATGAAATGAACTGTTCACACAATACAGTAACGTGAGGTATTTAAATAAGCTGATACATGGTTAAACCTCATTGGCTCTTACCGGTGTATCTCCGTGTGTATTTTGTCCATAGCAAATCCCCGCCAATCAGTCCCAAAACGTCCCAGAGGAAATGCCGTAAACATATTCTTTGTAAATCTTTACAATCATTCCCCAAAAGAACCAAGCAGGCCTGCCTTTTTGCACGGTCCAAATGTTCTTCAAAACGTGACATGTTCAGCGTGTAGCTGGCTAGCTCGAAGTTGGTTGTTGATGTTTCCTGAAGCAAAGACGTTTGAGAACAGCGACACACAGAGGTTTTATTTTCTTAATTATTCCACACTCTCTGAGCTTGAGTTGATTTGGAAGTGTCTAGTCTAGTGAAATATACAGCTCACAAGGATATGAGCATGCAGACAAGGTGGGGTGGGTCTAGATGTTTCTGATGCAGACTGAAGTAGGATCAGTCTAGTGAAATATGGAGTGTCGAGTGCGATAGAAATGTATTATACCCATCAAGCTTACTGATTCTTGTGAATTTAAAATCCTGTGCTCTGTTCTTTTGTATACTGCCTATGATAGGTTCAGAGGAGACACTGATCCACATAAGCTCCTGGAGGACCCAGTCGTAGCAGATATAGCCAAGAAGCACCGACACAGCCCTGCACAGGTCAGTGTGAGTCTATTGCATGTGTGCAAGTGTGTGTGTATTACTTTGTTTTTAACAGTGGTATTCTCCTAGGTACTTCTGAGGTACCATGTGCAGCAGGGTATTGCAGTCATCCCTAAGAGTGATAAGCCTCATCACATCATTGAAAACACAAAGGTAAAACATATTAAAAAAAACACATGCATATAAGGGCTATGGCATGCAATTCAGGAAACTGTGTATATATTTGGTGTGGTAAGCATTTTGACCTTAAAAAAATTGTACTGTATAGATTTTGTGGCCTGGAGACAGTGTGCATGCATTATTTTTTTCCTTGGACTGACAGATTTCACCATACAGCCCTAGGGTGGCTGAAAAAATAATTCTAAAATGTCCCTCTTCTCATGATGCATAATGCCAGTGTTGTGTCAGCATTCACCACAACATGCAACGTGTATAAGTGTTATCATGGAGTATGTGATGTATTAGGGACGCAGTTCATGATAATGGCTGTTGACCAAATAGGCAATCAGCACCAAAGTAGTGTATTTATTTTGAAGGGCTGGTTTATTAAAAGGTAACTTTGGTATTTTTCAACCTGGGCCCTATTTTCCAATGTTTTTATGTCTAAGTGACTGATGGGAACAACAATTGTTGAAATCGGTCCAGTATTAAGCAAGACCAGTGCAGCCAACAGCCACAATACAGGCTGTAATCACACTGGGCATTGTGCACAGTCAATTTACGTCCACTAAAAGTTCTGTTTTTGCCACTTACAGGCTCCGATTATTAAGTGTCTGACAACATTATGGAAAGGATTCCTACAACGATAGACCTTTCAGTTAAAGAGTAGCCTAAGATCCTTTTAGTTTAACCAGAAACAGCTCTGAGGTCGCCATCGCCAAACCCACCAGCAGTGGTGGCGCCAGAGATGTTCTTTTGCTGGTGCTTTGGGGTTGCTGGACGTTTCAGTGAGGGTGCTCTGAAATGTTGGTTTTCCCTTGACACAAATAGGCTAACGTTTCACACACTCGCGCAGATGCCCACCCACCTCCGCTGCGGTTTACTAAGCGAGCGAACGAGAGAGATTGATTTAAAGTTGCCGATACAACAGCACCATAGAACTCTGATTAGCCCACCAAACATATTTCAAATACCAGCCAACAAGCCAGGTTCAAACAATCATTACTGCAGCTCTCGTACGTTGGCTCAGAAGAGTAATGCAGCAGGCCAAAAACACCACACACATAAAAACACACGCGCATGTAGGCTATCCTCACAGCTTTCACACTTGCACTTATGGTCAACATAATGTAGTCATGTCTGTAGTGACTTAATATATCTAAATAAGCCACTGAGGGCGAACATGTTTTCTGGACTAAAAATAAACCAATGTCCTGTAGAACTTTAGATTCGGTGATCCATTTATTCCCAAATCTGTAAAACACGTTTACTGTAATGTTCTTCTACGAGACAAGAGGCAAGAGATAAGAGTAAAGTTCTTGCATGGACCCCTATCAGCTGACTCCCCCACTGTGGCCTGGCTGTGCGATCCCCTGGTCTAATGTCATGTACAGCAGGGTGACGTTAAGCATCCTCAGCAGCAATCACGGCCGTGGCCAGCTCATCTTCCTCCGGCCGCTTTTCTTCGTCCCGGTTGGTGACCGGTTCACCATATCTCTCAGTCTCATTTACAGGTTTTGATAAAGTCTCCACACCTTGACGTTGAGGGAGTAAAAAACTACCCATTGCTAGCGTTAGCCTCACTTCTCTAATCCTAACGGCTCCAAATAATGAGCTCTTCTTCTTCTGTGTGAAAACGTTACTGCAGAAGTACGGTCAAAAGTTCAATGTGTGCTGCACCCTTTGGCCGAATACGATCACCTGTGTTTTTTAGCCTAAAAATAATCGGTTTGTTTTATTAATGTATTTATTCATTTTTCAAATATAAATTATACTATTTACACATTAATGATTTATTTATTTATTTATAAATCAACCACAGCAATTTCTTGGGGGTGCACGGCAGTCCTAGGCGTAGCCCTATCCCATCCTGGCACCGCCTATGCCCACCAGACCCCATTTACAGTAAATAATCACTACTTTTAGCGTGTATAGAGCCAGCATATCTCCACACGTAAATGGATGAATTAAGGGTTTATTTCAACCAAACTAGAGTGGTGATTGTTGGAACAGTGGAAAGATGAACCAAGACGGCTTTTGGTAGTTTTATTTTGTTTCTGTCGACTTTGAATAAAAGTCCTCCAATTAAAACATACTGTAGGAAAACAAGGTCCACAACAGAAGTTACCCTTTAACTGTACTGCAAGACTTATAAAACACTATTGTCTAGTACTAACATTTAAAGTGATGGTTCAGAGTAATTTCACCCTAGGGTCCTTTGCACCATGACCTCGAGCCAAACACCCCCCCAGAAGCTTTTTTCACCTGGGTCTAACATTGGGAGAGTTAGCGTAGAGTAGCGTTATCAGCTGAATAGCTTAGCGCAGGGGCTAATGGACCCACGTTTGTATCTCGTAAGTTACCCCACTAATAATGCCCGAAATGATACCAAACGTCTACAAGTAGTTAACAAATAGGTTATGCTCTCATAAAACGATGGATTGGAAAGTTTGTAAAGTACACCAGAAGTTTATGTAAATAACACTTGCCTGCTGGCTTCTGCTCTGCTGTTGTTGCTGCTGTAAGGCGGGTGCTTAGGGCCGTCTACAAATTACAACACCGAAAGAGATGCAACAAAAAAAATATATATTAATTTAATTTTTTTTTAAAGTAAGTGCTGTAGTATAACTAGCAGGAGACAAGTAATAATTGAGGTAAGTTTGGAGACATTACCTTATTTAATCTTTGAATTAATAAATATTTTTGTTGTAACTCTTTCGGTGTAGTAATTTTTAGACGGCCCCAGCGACTTCTCGATCTAACTGCAGGTAGCAGCAGCAGCAGCAGAGAGCAGAGAACGAGCAGGCGTGTTCCATAAATTTCTGGTATACTTACAAACTTTCCAATCCATCGTTTTATGAGAGCATAACCTATTTGTACTACTTGTAGACGTTGGTATCATTCGGGCATATATTAGTGGGGTCATTTACGAGATACAAACCGGGTCCGTTAGCCCCTGCGCTAAGCTATTCAGCGGCTACCGCTTACTCATGCTAACAACGTTTGACAAAGTTAACCCAGGAAAAGCGGGGTGTTTGGCTCGAGGTCATGGGGCAAATGACCCTAGGGTGAATTACTCCGAACCATCACTTTAAATTATGAACATCAATATAGTTGTGTGTAAAAACCCATTTGTCAAAAATAGTTTCAATGTTTGTGCAGATGTTTGACTTCAGTCTGACTGAAGAAGACATGAGAGCACTAAGAGGACTGGACCGAGGGTGGAGGGCCTGCATGCTCGATGAGTGAGTAACACACAGCAATAGTTTGCTGCAAGGTGCAGCTATTTTCCCAGTGCTGATTGTTGTTCTGTTTCTCAGAATCAAGTCTCATCCGTACTACCCCTTTGTCTGAGGCTGCTAGGAGAGTGGAGAGAACAGACAGCACACTGGATCTACGCATACCATAAGTGTCAGACCAGCTACACACAGTCTATTGTACCTGCAGTATCACACACTGTAATTCATCAGTGCCTTGTTTACATAATAACAATAGAATATGAAGAGGGAAGACAAATCTGAGGATGATTCCTCTTATTTGCTTCTGCTAGGCCACATTATTCAATAGCATTTTTATTTTCACTGTTATGCAGATGATACACAGATTTACCTCCCCCTAGAGCCTAATTACAAAAACAAACTAACTTACCTCAGTAACTGTCTGAGACATCAAATCCTTGATGGCTGCAGGCTTTCTCCAGCTCAATGAAAAGAAAACTGTAAATGTTCTTTTATTTGGACAACAGCATTTGACCAAAATTACTTTTCCTCATCTCATCCATTGGTTAAATCCCCCTTAAAATCACATGCAAACAAAACTTGGGACTCGTATTTCATGATTGAAGACAAACAAATGAATCAGGTAGATTTTTAACTTAATGTACTGTAGCTCTGCATCATCTCCAAACTTCATTCTTTCCCTTGATTTCCATCCGCCAGTGGTGCAATGTAACTAAGTACATTTACTACGGTACTTAATTACAACTTTGAGGTACTTGTATTGTACTCAAGTCTTTTCTCTTCATGCTTTCTAGTTCTATTTCATAGGCAAATATTGTACTTTTTACTCCACAACATTAATCTGAAAGCTTTAGTTAGTAGTTAATTTACAAATTAAGATTTTTGCACACAAAACACATGTAGTTTATAAAATACTACCCAACAATATAATGCCATACAGCTGAAATTATTAGCCAATTAAACATTTAATTGACAGAAGTGTTTTGATTGTTTCCAGTATCTAAAATGTGAGGATTTTTGAGTACTTTAACTTTTTATACTTTAAGTATGTTTCCCTGATGACGCTTACATACTTTACCTTAATAATTAGTATGGGAGAAAAATGAAATATTTTGTGAAATGGTCTGAATGTTAAAATAGATTATATTCATACAATTAGCCTTTGTTGCCACTTAGTACATAACATGCAAATAAAACCACTGTAGATTGAGCACTGTGTAAAACGGTAACAGCTTGTTTTGTTTAAACGATGCATCTTAAAAATGACAACTCGTCCCTAGAAGTTTCTTTCTGAATGTAAAGGTCCCTGGCACAGAACCACTGCTGCAAAGCCCTTTGGATCAACTGTGTTGTGTGTAAAGTGCTTTATAAATAAAGTTGATTTGATTCAGTGCTCCAAATGTGATCGTAATGAATGTGACCAACACATTTTAGGGCATTAATAAGCTCTGAAAAGTGACTTTTAATGTTAATGTTACACAATCAATTCTTTTTTAATGAAGGCAATTTGACAGGTTAAGACTTGCAAATGCAAAGTCCAATAAAAGATTCTGAAAAATTTATGAAATTTTACTACAATATACAGTAGTGAACATTATCATTTTCTTACATAAACTCTCTAAATATGTGTTAAGGTAGGCAGTGGGGGATGGACCTTGAAAAAGCACAAAACGATATGTGCTTTGGTTTCTGAAGGTCCCTAACACACCGAGGCGACCGCTGGCCGTCGGCCGAATAGCCAATTCATCTTATTGTCTGTTCGGCTTGGAAACAAGAGTGAGGAAAACAGACAGACGACTGTGAGAGGCACAGGGAAGGCCAATGATCCCGAGTTCACCGTCAGCGAGGTATTCTGCTCTGGGCCTGCAAGTATCGCATGTAACAGAGATAGACTGCAAAGATGCAACAGACTGGGATAGAGGACACTGTATGTAGAAAGGGTTTTCATAATTGGCAGTTTGACATCAAGTCATTTTGAGCCTCTCTTCCGCATTTGTGTCTAAGTGGGCATTCACACCAACCACGTCGGCCGTCAGATGGTGCTGCAAAAACGCAGGTCTTTGCATTCATTTTTAATGGGGTTTTGTTTATATTCGAATTCTTGATTTTCATTAACCTTCTTATATTTAGAGAATGTGTGAGATGCACCTACAACACCAAAACAAATTCCTTGTATGTGTAAAAACCAGACTTAGCAATAAAGCTTTTCTGATTCTGATTTTGAATCTTTACCAAAAAATTTATAAAAACTGGTAACCATTATTACCACTTCTCTTCCCTTTTTTGATGCTGCAGTCCCTCTGAGATTGTGAGAAAATGAATAGGGACATAACTAAATATGTATCTTATATAAAAAAAAATATTTTGTATCAGAAATATGCATCAGGCTGTGTCTCAGCCAAAAGTCAGGCCCTGTATTTTCAGACAAAGAAAAAGTCCCTCATCACAGTTGTTACATGGGGTGTAATCTTCCTTTTATCCCTTTTCCCACCTAGTTCTTCTTCTCTGGAGAGGGTGATGATGGTGAGGGCTTCAAAGTGCACACACATGCCGAGGCCCCTGCGGTGCGATTCGGCAGGTCAGGTCCCCTAAGCCATGAGCGCATCCAAGGGTAGTACACCTGAGTGGCTCTGGAGAACTCCATACCCTCCCAGCTGTAGCCCCCGAGCACAAAGATTCTGTCTTTCCAGACTGCAAGCCCTGCCTCGCTGTTGGGCAGCAGCAGCGGTGACACCCGGGTCCACTGGCTGCTGCTTGGGTTGAAAGATTCCACTTCCAGGATGTCGAAGCGCTCAGTGGTGTCTGCGTTGTCATCACTGCCCCCGATGGCATAGATGAGGTGGTTAAGGGAGGCCATGCAATGCCAGCCCCGGGCCACAGACATGGGCTGTTGTTCCACCCACACATTACAGTCCCGGCATGAATTATAACTCAGGAAATCTCGGCGGTATGGGCCGATCTGAGAGTCGTGACCGCCTGAGATGCAGACTACACCCTTGTAGACGGTCCCAGCATGGGCATACGTAGACCTAGAGAAGACAGGATTCAAAAAGCCAAATTTAGCACTGCAAAAATACAATAGCTGAAGAAAAAATCAACATCTATGTTAAAGCTCCAGAGACTCTATGGTGGTGGAGACCTCACATCTTTGGCAGAGTTCAAAACAAAAAGCTGGCAAAACAATAAATAGGCACAAGAAGTATATGACAGGAGGGCATATATAATATCACCATATTACCAAATACCTCGATATCGATACTGCGGCGATATCGTCGGGTTGACTATTGGTGCTTTCACAAAAAATGTTTACAATGAGATTTAGATAAATAATCACCAATAATGTGGATCTAACGAGGAAGTGGACGAGGGTAAACAATAGAACAGCTGGAACAGTCTGGTAAGTTCACCCTAACGTGCAGCAGCACACAAACATTCAGAAGATTACAATTTTAAATATTACCATGTGAAATTGTATTATGATCTGCTTGCGCGCTTTCACTTCACGCACGAGCAGATCAGTTTTTTCTCCTTCTCCTTCCTGATCAGCAAATCCTCCATCATAACAGCAACGCTCCAAGGTCCAAACGCGCCTGGCTTTTAAAGGGAATGGGAGATGATCTCTGATTGGTTGATTGCATGTTACGTCCAAAACACACCTCTGATTAATGACGACACTGAGTACAACCCTTTAGAACCATGTGCCCGGGCCCGGCGCACAGACCCTTTTTTCTGCCGTCAAACTAGCAAAAGTGGATTTGGACACGCCCTAAACACACCTGCACCAGGCGCTTTACGCCATGCACTTAGATTGTTACAATATTTAAAATAGGGCCCTCTACGTCTACAGCAATACAGCCATATAGCTGACAGGCCTTGGCAAATTGAGAAATTGGCCAATAAAAAAAGAACACACACACACACACACACACACACACACACACACACACACACACACACACACACACACACACACACACACACACACACACACACACACACACACACACACACACACACACACACACACACACACACACACACACACACACACACACACACACACGGACTGGGGATCGAGACCCAGAGCAGTGATTGAACTCAGTGCCAACTTGCTGTGAGGCAGAAGTGCTAACCACTGAGCCACCGCGCTGCCGTGATACATCCTCAGGGAACCACAAATGTCAAATATCATGTTCCTACCTGGGCAGTTCTGCCACGTAGGACCAGCTGTCCTCAGCGGGATGGTAAACCTCCACAGAGGACAATGTTCCGGTGTCATTCCTCCCACCCACGGCAATTAGGCAGTCTCCCATCGCCCCCAGGTAAAAATCTGCACGCCGCTCGTTCATTGGAGCACCCTGTGGGCAAAAGGTTTCATAAAAAATGTAATAAAGAGAATACATGTAGAGAAACAGAAATAATTGCCCTATTTACAGTACAAACAAATGTTTGTAAGAGTTTTCCCCAAAATCACACAGTTAAGACAGCAGTCTATTTTTATTCATATATTTATAACCTCCTCGGCTGAATGTTCTGGTACTTCTGTTTGTGCTTGAGTTGGGATGAACACCCACATCCACATGATCAAATCCAGCAACCCTGGGCACAGCTCAACCAATGGCACACTAGCAATATGTGTGCAAAATTTTTTTGGAAATTTCCCAAAATTTTGGATCCCACATGACCTCTTTCACAGCCATTGACAGGAGCACCTTTACGGCAGTTTGATAGACTTTTTCCCCATAAGCAACCCTAACTGCCTGAGGGGGCTCGATAGATGATGACAGGCTAAATGCTGATATCAAGAACATTTTAAAATGGCACTTTATCTTTTAGGATTTATTTATTTTATTAGGACAATACCCTTGTGTTGTCTTCCCATCGACTGTGCAACTTTTTGTTGTCAGTTTACCTGACCTTTTAAGTCACTTTTATCCAAGTTTGTTTGTTGATTTTTTCTGCGTCTTTTAAAGATTTTCAATGTTCTTTTATCAATTTATTTTTTCAAATGTTAAAAAAATGAATAAAACACTCAAATTCAATGAAAGTAGTGAAGTGATCATTTATTTTACTTGTGAAGAACGTTGTAGGGAACCATCCACGTTACTCACTTTTTAAATTTGGTTGAAAGGAACCCAAATTCCTGATATAGAAACTCTTTGAAAATTGGTCAAATTTGATCCAAGGACAACATTTATCATTTAACATTAATCAACTTTCTGTAAATGCGCCAGTGTTAGCCAAGGCGGCTTAATTTCAACTCTAGTTCTAGTAACCTAGTATGCATGAGTTTATGGTGGGAGGAAACCAGATCACCCACGCAAACACGGGGAGAACATGCAAACTCCACACAGACAGGCCCTGCCCTGGACCGGGGATCGAACTCTGCAGCGCCAACTCGCTGTGAGGCAGAAGTGCTAACCACTGAGCCAGCCCTGCTATACTGTATACACTCCATTTGTAAACTGAGAAGTATTTGACAAGGAGAATGGATGTGGCTCTTTGGTACAGTACCGTGGTCCACTGGTTGTGGCGGGGGTCGTATCTGTGCAGGTTACAGGAAGCGCCTCCACCGTTGTCCCTGGACGAGCTGCCACCAGCAGTGAAGATGAAGCCCCCCAGCACTGCCAGGCGGTGGTGGCTCCGCTCTGACGGCAGCGCAGTTTCCACCACCCAGTTTTTCTCGTCACCGTCCAGCCAGCAAACATTGGCGCTTAGCTCCTCTCCACGTTCTGGCACCTGAGCAGTTAAGGGAGGAGGTTACAGGAATCCATGTTAGGCAGGGATGGAACGATACACTCAACTCTTATGGAGTTATGATTTGATACTATAAATAAAAATAAATTAAACTCAGTTTACAATTTTAGGTTCGGGATTTGATTTTCTCACAAATTGGTTTTGACTCGCATAGCCAGACCTTCCTCCACAGCGCTGCGGAGGAGGGCGAGTCCACACAGCATTCTGGGATGGAAGAAAACGTGCTCTAGTTTATTTATCTTTAAACCAATCACAATCATCTTTGGCGGACGGAGCAATGATGCCTCTGCAACAATCCCATAAATTAAACATCGTCGATATAGACCACTTTGATGATAGTCTATATCGACAACGTTTCATTTACGGGATTATGGGATTATCCCGGAATGCTGTGTGAACTAGTCAGACCTTCCTTTGCAGCCCTGTGGAGGAAGATCTGGCAATGCAAGACTATAAGTGATTGGTCACCATCACACATGGGTACCTCTCCTCCAATCAGCAGTAGGCGCTCTACACCTCCTCTCGGCGCGGTGCGTCCTGTTTGCAGGAGCGGCTGGGCGCTGGGCCTGGCGTGATATGACTCAGCTTCCTCCAGCAGGGCCTTGCAGCTGGCATCCTCCTTCAGCAGGGCCCGCACCGCCGGCAGCGCTCGGCCCATCAGGTCCTCGGCTGGCACCAGAGGGAGGCGGATGTGGGAGAGGAGCTGTGCGGCGTGGGCAGTCCGCTCAGGAGTCTGGCTGAGCCACTGCAGGGTGGCCTGGAGAAGCGCCTCCTCACTGTCATGCTGAACCTGAAGATGACGAGAGGAGCTCAGATATTTGTTGAAGACATCTGTATTTATATTCTACCTAGAAAAAACATTTTAGATATCGGCATTAGGATTCTTACTAGAAAAAATAATATATAATATCTAAACATTTTGACTAGTACTAGTCTTGCATTGCCAGACCTTCCTCCACAGCACTGCGAAGGAGGGTCTGGCTCGTCCACCCAACTTTCCGGGATGAAAGAAAAAACGTGCTCTGGTTTATTGGCATTTCTTTAAACCAATCACAATCGTCTTGGGTGGTGCTAAGCTCCGGATGGAGCCACGGTGCCTCTGCTAAATAGTCTCAGGAAGGAACTGGTTTTGGTGGAACATGTGTACGTTCAAAAGTAGTTTTAGTCGTGCAACAGAAAACTCCGATTGGACAGATAGTCTAGCTAGCTGTCTGGATTTACCCTGCAGAGATCTGAGGAGCAGTTAACCTTAGTCCTCACAAATCCACCAGAGGTTAGAACGCCAACACAAAGGAAGAGGAAGGTCACGGACATCTGGCCGAAAAGGACATGGACGGCATTGGAGCAATCCCGGAAGTGGAACGTCGTGGATATTGACTACAAATGTAATTAAAGATCAAGAATAAATGTTCAATGTCCACACATAAACAACGTAGAGTAATTACCTGGCCACTGGAGAGGTAGGATGTGAGTTTGTGTAAAGGAATGCTGTGAGAGAACTCAGGGGTGAAAGAGAGCGTGGCAAAGCGTGCAAGGATGAAGTCGTCAATGCACGTCTCGAGTGGCTTCAGGCTGTAGAGCAGCGCCAGCTCCTGCAGGTGCAGGTAGTTGTCCTCACTCAGCTCCTCCTTCAGGTAATGGCCACACATATCCACCACTGGACCCACCTGAACAACAGCAGCCTTTTACATCTCACAGGTCTTTTTAATAATTAAAAATCTTTGTTTTCATAATAATATATAGTTAATTTAATCTCCTAACAATTTAATGGGGAACACTTTATTTTTATTGTTATTAAGCATTTGTAAGCACTATACACACTATGAATAAATGCACCGTAACTTCACTTGCCACTGCCAACCTTGCTCACATTTTACGCTGGAATTTTTTGTCCCTTTTTGGTTTTGTTTTTATTACAACGCTGCAAAATATCTGCGGTAGCTGGTTCCATTTTGTTAGAACTTGGGAAGGTAATGCATTCTCACCATTTAGTTTTGGCCTATAGCCGTTTGTCCTTCTGTCTTTCACAGTGTAACCTTGCATACACAGACATATCTCTCAGTGCTGTGTCAGCGCTGGAGTATGGTCTGGCTACATCGCTTATCATTCTGGGATAGGGGAAAAGAAACCTTCTGGATCGTTTGCATTCCTTTACTCGAGGCCAGCGGGCCAAATCCGGCCGCTCAAAAATTTTGATACGGCCAGCATATCAAATTAAGTTCACCATGGATGTTGAAAAACTGTTTTTTCAAACTACAATAATTTGGCAGATTTTCTAACTTTGAGAAATTGCCACAGAACTGGTTAGTTGTTTTTTTATATTCAGGCTGCAAAACAGGGTGTTTTTTAGCAATTTATATCGACCAAACCGTAAGTAAGAAGACTATATGAGACATGCAATAATACAGTCAAAAATATTTGACTATTTTGATTAAATAAAAGCATGTCAATTAAATATACATGTCTGGCCCTTGATGTGATTCTAATTTTCCAGTGTGGCCCTTAGTGAAATAGAGTTTGACGGAAGCATCAACAGTGCCCTTGCAAAATAGAAAGTGGAAATCCGGCAAGTGAGAGACGCACCAGATGTCAGGCTCTATCCCAGCACCGTACATCCGAAAGATATACTGTATATCTATACAAAGAAAGTGCCCAGTTTCTAACCTGCAAAAAGTGGGCAGCTTCCAGCACATGGTCAATGTTTTCTTCATCCAATGGAAGCTTTCCAGTGTACAGTGAGTCCACTACAGTCTTCAGACCGATGTAGGACATGCCAACCAGCTCCACCTGCAAAGGGGAAGAGAACAACGGAAGTTAATCAGGAGTGGAACATACAGTAAGATAATGTCTGGTTACTCCATCCCACTACACATTTATCACAGCAAATGAGCTATCTTAACTCTCATGCTTTCCTTGAGTCAAATTTGACCCATTTTTAAAGTTTTTTTATATCAGAAAATATGGGACGTACAAATAAGCGCCAAAAATGTAAAAAAAAACAAAAAAAATTGGAATTGTTGGAATAGCAATAAGCA
This sequence comes from Perca fluviatilis, assembly GCF_010015445.1. Taxonomy (NCBI): domain Eukaryota; kingdom Metazoa; phylum Chordata; class Actinopteri; order Perciformes; family Percidae; genus Perca; species Perca fluviatilis. The sequence goes on from NC_053119.1 coordinate 41,572,174, forward strand.
ATACAAAAATGTCAAAAACTTTGAAAAAAGTACCAAAAACGCCAAAAATGCGGGAAAAACATTGAAAAAGTGACAAACCCGTCGGAAAAACGCGACAAAAAGTCAGAAAAAGCAATAAATGTTGACAAAAATGTCAAATGTCATCAAATGTGTTGAAAAAAAAAAACTTTTAAAAAAAAGCAACTAAAACAACAAAAGTGTTGTTTTCATGGTCAACGGGGAAGACATCACAAGGGTAAAGGACTTTACTATTACTAATCTCTACCTGGAAATTGAGCCAGAGAATGTGAAAGGAATGCAGTTTTTTAGAAAGGAAGAGATACAAAGAAACAAAGGCTCCCAGTAGGGCTGGGATAAGGATTCTTTTGCGATAAATGGGTGCTGATTTGATTTGTATTGCAATTTTTCATTTATTGCAATTCTAGAAGTATTGCGATTCGATAGTATTGAGTATTGCGATTTTCTTTTCCTTGTTTAACAAAACCTAAAGCTGAATAATACACTTCTAGAGACAATATATCTTATAGTGCTCATATTATGCTTTTTGGCTTTCCTTTATTGTGTTATATATTTTTTTGTGTACATTATAGGTTTACAAAGTGAAAAACCCCAAAGTCCCCCCCAAAGGGACTTACCATCTCCAACAGAAAACCCTGTTCACAAACTGCTCCAAACAGCTCTACTGTAGTCCAGCCTTTACTTCAGAGACAAGCAGTGGGTCGCTTTTGGAACACATTAAATAATGCTCACCTAGCTGCATTTTTTTACTGTCGGGGACGCCCTCATACTCTGCTTCTGACTGGCTAGTAGTCCTTACCTAGGTACTGTCAGGGCACGCCCTCATACTCTGCTTCCTGACTGGCTAGTAGTCCTTACCTAGGTACTGTCAGGGACGCAGCCCTCATACTCTGCTTCTGACTGGCTAGTAAGGCAGTCTTACGTGCTAAGGTACTGTCAGGGCACGCCCTCATACTCTGCTTCTGACTGGCTAGTAGTCCTTACCTAGGTACTGTCAGGGCACGCCCTCATACTCTGCTTCTGACTGGCTAGTAGTCCTTACCTAGGTACTGTGCATGTACGACTCCCAACAATGATGGAACAGAAGTGAGGGCATATCATAGTGGGGGGGGGTCTGGGTGTCCTCCCCCAGGAAACTTCTGAGCATCAAAGACTTCATTTCCTGCATTCTGACACACTTTTATGCACCAATTCACAGTGAAAACACCTTTATTTAGCCTATGCAAAGAAAAAAAACACAGACGACATTCAAAATATATCAAAATTATAATGGAAAGTACGTTGTTACGTGTCATTGAGCATTTTTAAGTGGGTATATGGAAATCCTGGAGATTTCTTAGTGGGTATACTGCATATACCTGCGTATCACGTAGACTACACCACTGGTATAAAATGTATTTCATTTGTAAAGAAGTACATATAACATTTTCTGCTTTCTGTCTGTTTCACTGAAAACGGATATGATGTAGTGTGCGGTACCGTAAAAATCACAATACATACATGAATCGATGTAGCTCCCATTGTTCAAATGATCTATAGAGTTCCCTGATATTCCCCAGTGTAGAAACATTTCTTTGCGTGTACCTCCTCCGAGTGTTGCTCCCTCATGCCCAATGTGAACATGGCATGGAAGTATGGGCTGGAGAGGGCCAGCAGGGCTCGGTGAGCAGGAATCCGCTGCTTGTCAGCCACCAGCACCACATCACAGAAGTGGTTGCGCTTCCGCTGCTTGTTGAGGCCCCGCAACACATCCTCAGCATTCCTTAAGTACCACACCTGCCAGCACAACATGTTTGTTGAAGGTCTTGCGAGAGCTTTTTTTTTTACTCTCTCCAAAAGGGTTATAATTTGACATACTGTACTGCTACAACTTTAATTTCTAGTCATAGTTCTATTATCTTTATTATTACTATAAGAAGTATAAGTATCTGCATCAGTGTCTCTGTGTCCCATCCGGCAGCGGCTGATGGCCCGTCTGTCCGAGGTTCCTGCTTGTAAAAAGGACGTTTTTGCCTCGCCACTGTTGCACCACATGCTTGGCCTCAAGGACACGCAAGGTACCTTTTATTATAAGTGCTCCTTTTATTATAAGTGCTGCTCACTACAAATAACTCAAAAATAAATGTTGTAATTGAATACAAATGTAGAGAGACATTGACATGTGCACACTCTATTGAGTGTCTTCTGAGATTCTGGTATTTTAATAAAGTCATTAATAACCTGACCGGTAGAGATGATAGGTGTCAGCTTCATGTGGGAGTTCCTAGAGACAGACTGGGGCTCAGAAGAAATGAACTATTCTGTACATTTGACATAGCAGCTGGCAAAGCATTCACAGCAACGTAACAACAACGTAATCAGAATGTAACATGTCGAGAAAATACTTTACTGTAGTGTCCTGAAACACTGTCCTGCCTCAGCAAGTTACACTCATCCCTGCAAGTGGGCTTCACACACACACACACACACACACACACACACACACACACACACACACACACACACACACAAACCTTGGATTCACTGTAATTGGATTCACTGTCAATGGATTCACTGTCACTGATCCGCTGGGGCCGGGTTGGCATCATCATCTAAAGCACACACACGCACGCACACACGCATAACACACACAAACAAACACACACACACACACACACACACACACAAATTATTGCAATATTAGTGTGTAACAACTCTGCTTAAGTAATGTGCTCCAGTCCTAGTAACCTACTAAATGAATCCCCCACTGAAGCGACTTAGCTTAACGTTACATGGAACTGGACATGTAGAGTACTAACGTTGAAGTGTGTGAGTTGACACACACACACACACACACACACACACACACACACACACACACACACACACACACACACGTGTGTGCATAATGAGAGCTTAATATTAATCTTGCAACATATAGGCTAAGTACAATACAAACCTATTTGGAACATATTGCTTAACATACCAAAGGTAAAACGAAACAAACAAATACAAAACAAAGACCAATAACAACACTCAAGCACGCAGAGTCACACAGTCTCTCACACACACACACACACACACACACACACACACACACACACACACACACACACACACACACACACACACACACACACACACACACACACACACACACACACACACAGCTTACATTTGGACGTATCGTGGAGCAGAAGGTATCGGAGTAGGCAACACTGTGATACAGTCAACAGCAGCTCTTGCTAGCGCATTTTAGCACATGAAGGACAAGCAGCTGCCTTTTTTGGAGGAAACGATAACAATGCGACTCTTTTCAACGAAGACACAAGCTGCACCGCTTCCCGAAACAGTCTCTTGTAACACAGTCACTTCTTACAGATACATATTCCTGTAAATATTGTCTTTTAGACCACAGAAAGAGCTGAACAATGCAGAGTATCGCCAGCTGAGATAGCCTCAACACACGGTCTTCCGGTTTTCTTTTTCAGAATAAAAGAACATTCGGGTGATAATCATAACAAAGTCTATGATGACAATGAGAAGTACACGGTGAGAATATATACAGTACAATATAACAACCTCCAAAACCTGACTGTGTGAAAGGAACCAATGGTATATCAAAATGTAACTTTATGTCATTTTCACTTGGAATTTAATCATACCATTATTTTGCCGTTTTATTTTGAAGCCCAAACCTTGATGTTGTGATTGAATGCAAGTACATTCAAGACTGGCAATGTCACCGACCGTTTTAAAGACACTGAACTATTCCATGCTCAATACTAGGTGGGCGATATAATGAACTTGGATGTAACATAATTACTCCACACTGCAGCGACCAAGAACAGAATACAAAAAGCCTATAGTTTGTTTTTTTATACGTCTTGCATTGCAATATCCTAACTCTTAACGTGAAATGTTTCCAAGTATTTGAATGGCTCATTGATGGGTCCTGATCAGCGAAGGGTTGATTTTGTTGCACATTTCCATGGTTAAGAAAAACAAACACACAGACAAAGTGTGTGTGTGTGGTGTGTGGACCCCCTTGAAAACGAGATGGTTCATCTCAAGGGGTTATCCCCAATAAAGAATTTCAGAATGAAGATGGATACACACAATTATGATTGTCTTTAATTGTTCACTGTTGATCTTTCCCCTCTAATATAACCGAATAACCCGTTTGTACTGTTAACACCTGAGTCATTGGCACTAGTTTTGCTGTGAACAGGCGGCTGTGATGGGTTGTTGGCGGACCAGCAGGTGGCGCGGTGATGCAGTGACAGACAACCCGGAGGGACAGAGCCCAGGCCGGGTAGGTGTCAGTCATCAGAGAGAGCCGCTGGAGCTGCTGGAGGAGGAGGGAAGAGACCTTAGCCTCTGTGCTGTCTGCCTGCTGGAGCCTACTGATACTTCATCACTGGACTTCATACAGTCTACAAATGTAACCCCTCCCCTGCCCCTTGCCCCTGGCTGACAGATACATTACTGAATTGTGTAGTTGTATAGTTTGTAATGTATTTAAGTGTACAGTAACTTGTGTTGTAGGCCTACATTGTTAAGAATGTTGCAATGAACAGCATATGGCAATATGTGTAACAGAATACTTTTTGTACTGTATAACCTAGTATATGCGGGTGTTTGTATTTAAAAATAAGGGACAAATCTTATACATTTAATGTAATTGAAATGAAACTATTGGTGGATTTTAATACCTCTGCACAGCCCAAGTTGCACAATTTAGCCCGTGTAAAACCGGAAGTTTATAGATTTGCCTTCAGAATAAAACAATGAATTATCTGAAAAAGAACAATTACAATTGTACTCTTTTATCGTTGTTGGTAATTAATTGTCATGTTTATTGAGGATTACTTTTTGACATATATAGCCCCATTCCTGCTCTACATTTGTTGTTCTTTCTCCTTTCCCCTCTTTGTTTCCTGACAGCAGAACTAATTCCAACCTCTCTGTCTTTCCCCATGTTCCTGCCTTTCCCCTCTATTGTTTCCAGTGTGGATCGATAAGAGATAGATAAGATAAGATAGACTTTATTAATTCCACACTGGGGAAATTCCTGTGCTGCAGCAGCTCAAAAGAAAAGAAATGACACACATGAATGAATAACCATTCAGTGTAACCAGTAGCAAAAGAAAGCTGCCAAAATAAAGTTTGTTTGATGTTGTTTGTTTGGAATGATTTTCAAAGTATTTTCTTTCTGAAATCAGATCATTGTACCATGTATATGTCGTGTAAAAACTGGACATCATGCCATCATGTAGGCAAAAACAAATAATTTCTCCACTGAAGCTGTCTTTTCTCTAACAGACTCATGTAGCAAATGTAGCAACTGTCTTAGAAATAATAAATGGCTCATGAAAATAATAGGCCATCAAATTAATGAGAAAACGTATTATTAAAAGGAAATTGTAAGTTACTATCCCAGGTTCGTGAGAGGTGATGATTCTAAGGATAGGCCTGGCTCGTTTTAATTTAAAAAAAGAAGTTATGACGTACATGTGTGACTGCTAAATGTATCATTGCATTTATATTTGTATGTGAATAAATAATATTACAACAGTGTTTTGGTTGCAGCCATTCTGGCCATTCTGCACTGTTCAATCCCTGCAATGTTTTCTTTCGCACTACCACCATTGCACACAGTCTACCATAGCACCTTTAACTCTTTACATTTCTGTGAGTGATTTTTATAACTTTAAATTTCTGTGAGTGATTTTTATGTATGTGAGATATATGTGTGTATGTGTGTTTGTTTGTTGTGTTACGGTTGTCTAAGCTACTGAATGCCTAAAATTTCCCTTGGGATGAATAAAGTATCTATCTATCTATCTATCTATCTATCTATCTATCTATCTATCTATCTATCTATCTATCTATCTATCTATCTATCTATCTATCTATCTATCTATCTATTCTCTACATGTCTGTCATACTTTATTTTGAAAGTCCTTACGGGAATATGAAGTTGTATGTTGTGGCTCACTTGACAACGGCCCTCATCCCATTGACCATTGACAGGGAGAAGGTGAATACAGCGTCTGGGGGACTTCTCTCTGTCTCTCTCTCTGTCTGTCTCTCTGTCTGTCTGCTGGCAACCTGATCGACTTGCATCACCAACGCCCATAAAGTAGCAATATACAGGAAATAAACCTAGCTGCTAGAAGAAGAGCATCCGACCGGCTCAATTGTTCCAGTGCAGCGGTCGTGATTTTGGAGTGAAGCCTATTGTATAAGGTTATCAGTTATATTTCTCTGATGTATTACATCAACTGTATAAGTTAGCTGCTTTATTACTGTGTACCGTTAGCTAGCTCTCTCTAACCTGGACTGATACAACGTTGACTTCGACTGTTTCACTCCTGTCTGACGTTAAACGAAAAATGGCAACCCAAATCGATAAAGAGGCTTGCAGAGAAGCTTACAACCAAGTCAGAGACGATAACACGGACACCAATTGGTGAGTGTACTTATCCATACTCCGTTAAAGATTGTGACTAATGTATATTTCCTTGCACATTTGCAAATGTAAATGTTTCATGAATGGACCTTATCTGAATAACGAAGACGTACTAGCCATTATTCACTTCAAAAAACATACAGTACATTAATCTGTCCGTTTTTCGATCAAATTCACATAACGTTAGCGTGTTGCCGCCCACTGCGCCGTCTTTTCTGTTGCGAAGGGTGCTAAAATAAGAGGCGTACCTTTTATAAAACTTTAAATTTTATTTAAATAAGCACAGTTTGGCTAACTACATACATGCCGAATTGAAGACAGAATCATAAACTTATAGAAAATGTAATGCGCTGTATGTTATGCCAAATGAACGTCTGCATGTACCCAATGTAACTTTAAATTGCTCGATATTTTAAAGTAGTTCGACCCTCTGACTGAATACGCACTAGAACGGCACATCGGTGTTTGCCTGTAACTCAAACCCATTGGATACGTGAAACCCTGATTCCAATGCTTAAACGTATAACAAAATTGGCTAAAATACATGCAGGATTCAGTGTCCTGTCCTGGCTGATCCGATCTAGCTGATATTTATTCTGGCTATTTAGCGGTCACACACTGCACAGTTATCAGGCCCAGCAGGGCTGAAGTAATTTCCTTTGTCCTGTATTCAGAGAGGATAACGTTATGGCAGTGACACTTAGACATGGCTAACACACAGCTCCCACATTGCACGGGTGTTAAGCATTTTGTGTATTGCTTCAGTCTGCAAAATGGGCCTGATGTGCACATAATGCAATTGCTGTGAATCAACAGATGATGAGACTGGATAATACATGGAGTAATAATGCACGGTGTATTCTGCATCTTCCAGGACTGTGTTTAAATATGAGGGCTCTATGATCGTGCCTGCAGGACAAGGGGCTGACTATGAGGACTTCAAGAGGATGTGCACAGGTAAAGAGCAGATTTTATTTAAATATTCCACCCTAGTTTTTATCCAAGCCTGGCCAGTGTAATGCATGGGTGAAACGTATTCCCTACTGCTGACTAGTCTTGATGTGTGTGTGTGTGTGTGTGTGTGTGTGTGTGTGTGTGTGTGTGTGTGTGTGTGTGTGTGTGTGTGTGTGTGTGTGTGTGTGTGTGTGTGTGTGTGTGTGTGTGTGTGGGTGGTTATCTGGACGGGTTAAACAGCCTATATGCCCCACAACTTGACACTAATCTTTTAAGACTCTGTGCTCTGTCACCCATTGGATGCCACTGTATGCATTGCATAATCTGCCTGTTCTACAATATCCTGTGCATGGTTTTTACAAGGTGAAACATTTAAGGTCAACTTTTGAATAGCAGCACAACACTGTTTCCTGGATTGCTCTGGGAAGATGTAGAAGCCAACTTTAAACTTGATTATTTGTTCTCAAAACTATTTGGCATTCATGCAAGTTTAATTGTTCACCTGTCACCGCCTTTGGATTAAAAAAAATGCTCCAACCAAAGCATCTACATGCAGCTAAATAAAAGAAATACATGAACAAGAACAAGTTTTTCCTTGTGTGCGTGTGTGTGTGTATGTGTGTGTTTGTGTTTTTAATGAAGGATTAGGTCTGCTGTGTAGTCACTGCACAGCATCATGCATAGTAGTATCTCTGTCTACATGGAACCCATTTTTGTTCATCACAAAAAGAGAAAAAGGAGAAAAATAGCGAGTTGGGGCTTCCAGATAATGATTCCTAGTGAGCAAATACAGTAGAACTAATGGATGGCTTGCTGTAGAGAAAAACACAATCTCACACTGTGTAAGTTCCCCTCTTTCTGTGTCCTAAGAGTAAAGCATCTGCTCAGATGTTGGGTGTGGCTGTTTCTGATGTTTGCTCTTGTTGTCTTTAACTCTTGCTGCCTCGGGCCTGTACTTTTTTTTTCTTTTTCTTCCTGATATTTCAGAGCTCACATTCCTATGTTGAAATAACTCATTTATCACCATGCTTTACTGCAGTTCAGCTGGTGCGTTTGCCATTGGTTCCTGTTCAGAGATGACACACACACTATCAGACATGTTTCTATCTGTGGGCTTGTTTCCCTTATTTAGCAGTGAAGTTGTAACTCTGCAGAAAACCCTGCTCTGAGTGGAGGAGGAGCTGATGCAGACAGCTCATCTAGTGAGGCTTGAAGAGGAGGGCTCCCTTTGAACATTGAAGTTTAAGTAATCCAGCTGCAGGAAGTAGAAATAGATGTATTCTGGCGTGCACAACCTAGATCAATGCAAGAGCATACTGCATGCAGGGCATTGTTGTTATTTGATTTGCCACTTTTAAAACATGACTTCTGCTGAAACAATAACAATCAATAACTTATTTAGTCAGTGTCATAAATGATTCATTGTGGATTACCAAACTATCAGTTTATGAGAAATTCAGTCCCGAATGTCCCCTGATAAGAAGTTGTTTCTCAGGTTTTCTCAAGTCTTCAAAATAGATTTCTAGTGTTTTTTAGCCATGTTAGTAACATTGCTCAAGGGATAGCAATAAATATCGGATGGATTGCAATGATTGATGATGAATTTGGTACAAACATTGATTGTCCCCAGAGGATAAATCCTACTGACTTTTCCTCTAGTGCTGCCATAAGGTTATCATTTTTGAAAACCTTTTTAACTGGATTGCTGGCTAATGGGGTTCAGATATTCTAGATCCCCAGAGGGCGGATCCTAATGACTTAAAGGCAGAGTTGGTAGAATCTCCTCGGGGCTCTGACTTACCCCTCCCCCCCAACACACACCCACCCACACACCCACACACACCCACCCACACACCCACACACACACACACACACACACACACACACACACACACACACACACACACACACGCACACGCACACAATCTGTTGCCTGCTGCTTCAAAGTGATGCGAAAAGGACTATTTTTCACTCATCCAAACTACTGCATTACATACATCAGTCATTTCCCAGTTTGGGAAGTCCATTTATCTATTTATACAACTTCACAATTTACATAGTTTTCCATTTGATTTATTCCCAGGAGCAATTAACCCTTTGTTTTTATATTTTGTTTAAAATGTTATTACAACTCTCAAGACATCTCATCTCCGTACATGCTGCACAAAATGATTACAACCAATGTGGTGTAAAAGTTGTTTATTTTTCATATAAACAATAATAATTCTCATATAGTAATCAAAACTTTGTCCAGGGCTCCAGTGAGAAACCGACAATCAAATTACATCACACACTCGAAAGCCATTTTAATTCCAGAGTACTTTTGTGACTCTGCATTTTGTTGTGCTTTTATGTTGTGATATACTGTAGGTCTCAAATTGAATTCATAAAGGTCTTAAAAAGTCTTTAATTTGACTTGTCGAAACCTGCAGAAACCCTGTTTTTAGTCACTGCTTTTTCAGCTTCAGTATTCCTTTTTCTTTGCTGTTTTAGCTGGGGCGGGTATATTTGGTCATGGACCAAAATGTTGACCTGAGAGTGGTGCTAGTTATAAAAGATCTGGGGGTCACCAAAATGACTAGGATTCATCCTTTGGGGATCCACACTAAATGAAATGGTCAAGTGACTGGCCTCCTCATCCTCAGGCCCTGCTGTTAGACTCAGTTCACATGTTGGTAACACCACTCCTTGCCAAACTCACCTGACACTGTCCACAGGAGACAGCTCCAGTTTCCAGGCTGTCTCAGAGGGACTGAGTGTGGGCTCAGAGGAAGATACGGTGTCACCCGCCCAACCTTTGGTCTGCTAAAATGAAGTCAATGTATGCAGAGCAACAAGTCTATTTTGCTGTCTCATCATCATTGTAGTTTCAGTGCAGTTTTCTCTGCAGCAGGGGGGAGGCCGGCTGCAGAGAAAAACTGCACTGAAACTACATGCTGTGTCAGCATGGAAGACAAACCAGGAAGCCAGAGGGAGGAAGTGTGGGGGTGTGGGGGAGCTCCAGGTTGGGGCGAGGGTATGTGTTTGTACTAGTTCCTCTCTGGTATCTCAAACGGTGACAATGACAAAGGGAGGTGATTCACTTTGAGTGCCACGGAATTTACTTAGTTCAATCAGGCGACCTGTGTGTGTGTGTGTGTGTGTGTGTGTGTGTGTGTGTGTGTGTGTGTGTGTGTGTGTGTGTGTGTGTGTGTGTGTGTGTGTGTGTGTGTGTGTGTGTGTGTGTGTGTGTGTGTGTGTGTGTGTGTGTGTGTGTGTGTGTGTGTGTGTGTGTGTGTGTGTGTGTGTGTGTGTGTGTGTGTGTGTGTGTGTGTGTGTGTGTGTGTGTGTGTTGCTCCAGGCAATGTCCTTTGTGGCCCATGCTGATAAAACTCTTTATAGTGGCCGCTCCTGTAAATGTGCGTGTGATCTGATCTGAGAACAGTGCCGCAGAGGCTCTGCCAAGAAAGTCTTAATCAGCGGCTTCAACAGCTACATAAAGATAATGCAGGTTGTACTGTTAAAAAAAACTCCTAATGCAATTAAGCAAAATCAACTGACCTTTTGGCAGGAACTCGGCTTAAATGAGCCTGTTTCCACCATTTCAGAATGTATCATTCCAAATTTGAGTATCCTTATTTAACCCTCTGTCTTTTTTCACATATCTTCTTCAATTGTGCCCACTGTCGTTTAGCAATCGGAAAAAACTGTAAATTGACCTTTTTATGGTATTTGCATATATCTGATCCCCATGTGTTTCATATCAAAATGGTCAGAACAAACTCCGCTGTATAGTGACGCCCACATTTTTTCTAGAGCGACGTGTGAAGAGATAATTTGGCGCTAAAGCTGAATCGTTGACGTTGTCTTTTTGAAATTCCTCAAATCTCTTTTGAAAACAAACATTAACTTATGATGTGTTGTACGAGTTCTTTCGGTGCTTGAAATGAATTTAAGGTTTAAGGTTATATATGATTATAATAGTAAATAAATGTCTGAAATGACATTTTGTAATATGTCTTTTTGAGTAGGAGTTTAGTCAAACATTGTTTGGACGCCCCGGTGCGTCTTTCGTCCTCAGAGGGTTAAAATCATAAAGTGAATGATTCTCTTTCTGAGTGTTTAGTTTGTTCTGTTGGTTTAGAGACGACAACTTTGTAACAGAAAGCCTGAGTTACACTCTAGGGATGTGGGTATTTTACCAGACAGGGAGGGGCTAAAGAAAGAAGCCATTAGTTGCATAATTGGATGTATTAGATCCAGTGGTTGTGAGGAAGTCAGGATATCTTGCCTCTACTGCCTCAGTATGACTATTCTTTTTTTAATCTGTCTTCAGTACTTCAGCTCTATGAAGTACTAAGTGCAATATTTATTCACTAAAGTGCCTCTCTTTTAGTCAATAAAATGTCAGAAAATAGGCGACAAGAGGACATCTTTGTCCAACCAACACTCCTAACACCCAAACGTATGAAAGTGAAAATGACATAAAACTCTTCTCTCTTTGGAGAACCTTGAACCAATAAGTGTTTGATAAATAACTCAACCGATTAAGCGAATATCAGAATTAATTTGAAAAATAATGAATGAATTGCACACAAACACAAGCTGATCATGATGAATACTTCCACCCCTCCAGCATACTGGCTGATGATGTGTGGCGCTTTCACGTCTGACTTAGTGGGGATGGGATGCTCTCAACAACGGTTGGCCCGGGGCAAGTCAAACGCCACTTTGGGCAAGTAATCATAACGTTTGCCCCGTTTGGGCATCATCGTATCGTAAATGACGCTGTCGTTCTCTTGCCCCCGTCGGAGAACGCTTGTTGAGTGATTTGATTGTGCCGTGAACGTTTTTTTAGACATTATTTATACACTTTCAATGTTTGTGACTTTTGTCCAATATTTTTTGACGTTTTTGTTTATGTTTTTTTCCCGAAGGTTTATTATGTCGATGTTACCATATCGATATAAAAAGATATATTGCCCAGTGTCATGTGCTTTGATCAGTCCTTGACCTTTAAAGATCTTCAGGATGTCTTGAGATCATACAGTAAGGATGTTATTTCCAGGTGGAAACCTAATGAGTGTCAGGGAGAAGTTTGACTGCTCTGTTGAAGACTGCAGCTCATAGTCCGAGTATACAGAGTTTTTGTTAGTCACACAGAGGCAATAATATCTGAAAGACAATAATGAGTAATTGTTATTGTTACATAATGACACCGTACCGCCTGAAGACAGCAGACAACACAGCCTGGGTGTATTTCTTCGACACAGTATTGAGGGAAATAGGTGTGACATGGGCTAATCACACTTGGAGATCTGTGTATGTGAAATACACATTTCTATTTACTTCATGTATAAACTAAAGTTATGTATGAGTGGCCTATATTTTTCAACTCACTGTACAACACCTTCTTTAACAAATACAAATATAAATTTAAAAAAGTCCCACTTTTCAATTTTCTTAGTTGAATCGTGTGTGTGTGTGTGTGTTGTGTGTGTGTGTGTGTGTGTGTATTGCACAATAATATTTTAAGTGCAGACGGTGCATACCGGTCAGCCAAATGCTTGTCTAAACAGGTATGTCTTTATCAGATTTTTGAAAGAATCCAGAGAAAGAGCAGACCCTAACAGAGGAGACGATTCATTCATTCCATAGATCACCTCCGATCTTAAGCCGGGTGGGTGGAACAGACGGTACATTTAACAAGCTAAACATAGGACAGCAAGCTGACGAATATGGGTGAAGTAGCTCAGCCACATACAGTATGCAGGAGCCTGACCATGCAATGCTCTGTACGTAAGAGTAGGAATTTTAAAGTAAATCCTCTATGCCACAGATAGCCGGTGAAGAGCCTCTGTACCGGGGAAATGTGAGATCATCTGTGTGACCTAGTGAGTAGCCTTGCAGCAGCATTCTCGAAAGACTGAAGACGATCCAAAGCAGACATACTAAGTGAGGAGAAAAGTGCGCTAGTAGTAGTCAATGCAAGATGAGATGAAGGCATGTATAAGCATCTCAAGTTCGGCAGTTGAAACTACAGATCTCAGTTTTAGGTATGTTAATAAGACGTAATAAGCACAATAAGAACAAAACTAGAAATACTAATAGAAATAATGTGGTCTTAACTACTGGGGACATCATTTGAAATTGGTAAACATTTGAAGTTGGAAAAACCTAATACATTGCAAAATATGTCGCAGAATATTGCAATATTTTTTAAATTGCAACATTATGGTATTGTGACATAAGTATGGTGATGATATGGTACCATGAGGCCTCTGGTGATTCCCACCCCTAATAGGAGACATTACTGGAACATTATAATCCACCTTTTTAGTGACGTTCTGTCTACTACCGACCCCTCCAGTGTTCTCACTAGATTCAGTGACTTTTCAGACCCTCTTCGCAACTTTATTACTAAAAAGCGACTAGTGACACATTTAGTGACTTCATATATTTCTCAGAGTCATCACAGTCCACGGCTCTTCTGCCAACAACACGGGGTCTCTCTTTCCCACTTTGCACCATGCGCAAATTTGCGTTTCCTATGATGGCAAGGGAATGTCCCGCCCTACTCTGCCTTACTCTGTCTCTGATTGGCTTACCCTGGTATTCTTACCCTAACCAATCTCACTCCTTCTGCCTCAACCTAACCAATCCAACCAACAAAGGCAACGAGTACTAGCCAATCAGAGGCAGAGTAGGGCGGGACATTCCTTCGCCATCCTAGGAAAAGCTTTATGCAAATGATACGTTATGATGTTACCAATATGTAAATGAGCATATGACATCATTGAGCAACTTTCAGCGACTTTTGGAGCTACTTTCATTGGAAAAGAGTTGGCGACACTGGACCCCTCGTTCCATGTTCCATATGTCTGTGAGCTGTTCACGCTAAAGAGGGATGTTTCCTGCTCACATTGTTTCATTTGAAGAGGATTTAGGGGCCTGAAGAGGTACAAGTCAGAAAGAGAAGCAGCAGAGGCGTTTTTTTCTTCTTTTTCGCCTTGTTGCATGTATTCACCCATTATTCACAGACAGTCAGTTCTGCAGTGGACCACCGTGGGAGTGACAGGCGTGGTCACTCTGGGAGGGTTGACACAACTGCAAGGCTCACAAAAGATTTTGCTCATTTAGTCTGTTGACCTGAATTTTTCCTCATTGTGCACACACACACACACACACACACACACACACACACACACACACACACACACACACACACACACACACACACACACACACACACAGTTTAGAGGTGTTGTGACTCTGCCAGTGCAGTGGAACTACAAAAAGCAGCACCTTGTATTCATCTGCACTGCAACACTGAAACTCTCTTAGTCTGTATCACACACACATATACACACAGTGCAGTTTTGCAACGCTTGATGCTACCCCAGACTTACACATCCTAACACAAAGTGACACTATGGAATCACAATGTGTAGCCTTTTTCTATCAGCAGATAGAAAAACAGAGCATGACCTTACATCACATGACAGGAGGTCAATTAGCACCTGTCTGGCGTAACAACAGACTGCTGTTTGTGTGTGTCAGGCACTGATTGGACAGGAGAATTTGCGTCGTCTTTTAGTGTGGGATGCAGTGTGTAAAACAGTGTGTTAAAACATCAACTGCAAGCCCTTTCATTCTGTGTAGTCAGTGTTACATCGTATCTTCCTTCTGTTTCCTCAGATGACGCCCGTCTGTTCGCCTTCGTCCGGATCACAATGGGAGACACCATGAGCAAACGAGCCAAGTTCACTCTCATCACCTGGATCGGTGAGAACATCAGCGGGCTGCAGCGCGCCAAGATCAGCACCGACAAGGCGCTGGTCAAAGAGATCGTGCAGGTCAGAGACTGGTTGGTGTCGCATGTGAAGAAAGTAGCAATTAAAGTAATGGTTGTTCTAATGAGAGTAAAAGAGAGTGAAGCTGTAATGGTCCCTTTGGGGAAACTGGCTGGTTACAGAGGCAATATGGCAACACAGCCATCTGAACTCAAGATAATATGAAGAGGAAACATGGAGATAGGGAATATAAGCAACAGAACATAGAGTTAAAATATGGATGGACGGGTCCTTAGACACAGGGCCTTCAGGCGGGGGAGGAGTTCATGTCCCGGGAAGAAGCTAAGGGGAAGATACAAGACTTTCACCCACGAAATGGGTGTTTGTGTCCCAGGAGTACTGGTGATTTTAACCCAAACCACAATCTTTGTTCTAATCTTAACTAGTCGCTTTGGTGCCTAAATTTAAATCTTGTCACCGCAGGACTGTCACCTTTTGTCGGATAAACTCAACTGCAACAGCCGCTGAAATACCGTAAGCTCACGGTGCCCTGTACCTGGCTCACAGTACGCTAAACTTAACGGTCATGTGACCGGTCGTCATGTGGCACGCCGGCGGTCGCTGTAATTGCGTAGGAGATCATACAAATGGTTGTGAATATGTTTTCGTACAATATCATACAAACCTCTGTGCCACTCTCAGCTGTGACTGGACTTTGAGTAGGGTCGGGTCAGGGCTTTTTTGAGACCAACCGAAATGTGTCTTCAGCAGAGTGCAGCAAGTATTAAAAGCTGAATCGATTTCCCCGTCAGATTCCTGTAAGGCGTGACTACTAATTCACTGAGAAGTTTGTCATTCTTCCTTAAAGGAAACAGGATTTTCCAGGAAATCGTGTTTGTATTCCTCAAAGCTACGGAAAGCATTCTTTTGCTATCTGTGGAAAAACTGATTGAAAAATGTAAAACATTACCCAGCCGTGATTAGCTTGGCTTCTTCCCATTCTGCAACAAATGAAAAGTAACTTTTGGTTTTCTGAACTGTTTTGTCTCTGCAGAACTTTGCCAAGGAGTTTATGTTTAGTGACCCGAGGGAACTGGAAGCAGACAACATCCGCACAGAGCTGAAGAAGGCTGGTGGAGCCAACTATGACGCTCAGACCGAGTAGAGAAGTGCCATGGTTCACTGGAAGGGTTGGGGCGGGGGGGGGGGTCAGATGTGGTCAGGGTGGGGTGTGGTGGAATAAAGGGGGGCGGGGGGATGGGGCAGGGCTGCTACCTCTTGGGGAGAGGGCGAGGCAGGAAGGAGAGGGCGCTTGACGAAATGCACTCACAATCAGTGTATCATTTTTACACTTGGGTTTTTGTACCAATTAAACACATGAGATGCAATGTATTAATGAATGAGCATTAGAGGTGTTGGTGGGTATATTCTTTTTTCTTCTTCTCCCATATTTTGAGTTTTTAAACTACCCTAACCTAATCGGCTACTGGCTGCAGCCTTATATTGAACAGACAGATATGACCTTACTAGCAAACAGCAAATAAGCACATTTCCCAAAATGTCAAACTATTCCTTTAAGGGCTGGCTCTAGTCCAAAGATGGACGCCGACAGGGAACTTGATGCGGATCTGTTACTACATTGGGTTACTGTCTCAAACCAACACTCTGAAGGAACACAGAATATACAAGCTCGCCACCATGCACACATAAAAAAAGCAAGTATATCAGCGCTCTAAAAGATCACAACCTCGCCTCTCCTAGCCTCTGCCCTCTCCCCAGTCAGCTCATAGTTGGTTATCTACTGAACTGTGCATCGACATCTCATCCTCGTCTCAGCTGGGCTGCAGTTGAGCAATAGGAAGTTTCATCAAGGCTTCAGCACTGTTTGCTAGAAATACGTTCATGTAATGAGCATAGGGGGGAATAAACTGAAGGGTTTCACTTCAAATTGGCATATGGTGTGAATGGATCATGTTGTAAGAGGGAGTTCATTGACGGGGATAGACATTTTAAAAAGGAAACTCTTTTCTTGCAGGCATGCGTTTGACAACTCTTAGTCATGATACACTGTACCTCCAGGAGGAAAAGATCTCCGTTTTCTAACTCTATCCTTGGTGATGGTTGCCGGCTTGCTTTGAGTAATCTTGAGTCATACTGCTAAGCACACATTTAGCTACCTCTTCATCTCTAGCCGGACAGCTGTGTTTGGATTACAGCCTCAAAGTCAACCATTAGGTCTTGTTCTGAGGCAGACTGTAATTCATCCGCCTGTCTTCATACTTGTGCTGTGAATCCTTTTTTATCACTAGTCCAAATGTGTCATTTTGTACTTTTTACTTTCTCCTTTTCCAGCTTTTGTTGGACATGATCAATGTTAGCAGTTTCCAGAGCTGGGGGCAGAATTTGTAGAAGAGAACATGGCAAAGAATAAGACTCTCGGTCTTACAGGAGGGTTTCTAACTGTATATATTATGTTGTAGAAATACAGAGAAACTAATATATTGACCCCTCAGCAGCCTTTTGTAGTCAAGCATTGAATGTTTTGCAAAATCTCAAAGGATTCAGAGAATTGAGATCTTTTCCTCTGGTGTTTCATCTCACGATCTACCACTTTAAGGTATTCATGCCTACTGTAACCTACTGTGTTTGACTGCCTTAGCCTCCCAGGGAGAGAGGGGCATCATGGGAGCTTGTGAACACTACACTGTGATTGGCTATCGTCCTTACTTGGGGGTTGACTTTGATCTGCACATGGCTCATCACCACGTGGGCCTGGGCTTATCATCCTGACCCAGGAGGAGCCCTTTCTCGGTTGTAGCATCTCTGTTTATTTGGTTTCAAACCCTCTCTTCCCCCCCCCCCCACCCTGCAAAAAAAATGGATGTTTTACTTGTACCTTTTTGTTTTTGAGATGATTTTTATTTTTAAGAGCATTGTTATCTTGGTCATTGGCAGGAGAGATTTTCAAAAAATGATGCAAAAAAAAGAAAAAGAAAGACAAAACTGAGTGGGCACAAGATCAGTCATTTCCAAATAAAAATTGATGTTTTTTTTCAAAACTTGCTTCTCAAAGTGTCTTTTGTGTGTGACATATCTGGTTTGTCTGTTTTAAATTGTGCATCAGAAGTCTAACAATGTTGTGGGACTGGAATACTATTGCAAATCTTTCATAAAATATTTATTGGATTCTTCACTGTACCAAGAAGTGGCCAATACACAGCTCTGAAATACCATATTTAATTTGTAAGATCTCTTTTTGTTACCAATGTAAGATGAGGTAATGGGAGCATTTTGGCACTTGTGGATTCAAGGTCCACATAGCAACTGTCTCTGGGAGCTTAGGGGACTCCCAGGGGTTTCCATGGTCACCGCTGTAATCATCATGCTTAGCCAGTCAGTGGTTGGGGGGGGGCAAAATGTTTTATAGTGTTCTAGTCATAGTGTCTAAGTACATTAGGTCCTCCTCACTATCTGCGTCCGATCTCAACTTACATTTAGTTAGACCTCAATAAATGAATACATCACATATTAAATGTTAGTAATTTCAAAAGAAATGTTATAAGGTTACCTATTAATAAAGAGAAATGCTGTTTAGTTCTGTGTTTCTGCTATGCTGACGTCCTCCCATCCTTTCTTAAATCTGATTGTACAGGGAATGATCAGACCAGTTGCACTCAGAGAACATTTTCTGTTGCTGCTCTGTATTCAAACAGTCCCTCTCCATTCTACTATTTACCAGGAAAGGTAAATACATTGCTGATAAGTCTGTTACCATCACTCCACTTCTGAGGTCTTTGCACTGGCTTCCTGTCCCAAAAAAGAATTGATTTCAAAATACATTTCAGATCTTCTGCTACACAAAGACCCCCCCGCCCCGACCTCTCAGGTGGTCTGGGACAGGTCTGCTTGTGCTGTCCTCAGAGTCAGAACTAAACAGGGAGAAGCAGCGTTCAGTTTTTAATGCTCCACATATCTGGAACAGACTCCCAGAAAAGTGAAGCTAAGCCACAACTCTCACTTCTTTAAATCAAAGCTGAAGACTTTTCTGATTGATGCTGCCTTTCCTTAAATAATTGTTCATTTCTTACTCTGCACTTTATCTGTTTTTGTATTTTTTATTGTTTTAAACTGCTCTTTAATGTTTTATGTAAAGCACTTTTGCTCTATTGCTGAAATGTGCTACATAAATAAAGCTGCCTTGCCTTGGCTTGCCTTACCATTGAAAACTGTTTCCTAATGACTGAACACAGTCAGTAAGCTCTTGCACTCTGCATTAACATAGGTGTGGTCAGTCAGCATGTCCACAGAGGCCGGGCACAGTCAATGAAATAATTAAAGGCTGGACACTGATTCCAATAAAGAGGCCTAATTAGCTTGTTCTCTTGTCGCTTACAATGCCGGATTTTCAATATAAGTGAAGGCTGCTGTTCTCTATCAGGTCAGCCGATGGCTCCCAGCTGTTTAAACCCACACACCATCGGCATGTTACAGCTGTCAGATGAATGGATTAATGGTTTGTCTGCATGACTCAGCCACTGATCAAACATGACTTCTGCTGTGTGTGTGTGTGTGTGTGTGTGTGTGTGTGTGTGTGTGTGTGTGTGTGTGTGTGTGTGTGTGTGTGTGTGTGTGTGTGTGTGTGTGTCTGACAGGCTGGGTGGTTGCAGTGATATCTATGAGAACTAATAGCAGGTTGCATAATGACAGAGCTCTGGTATCGCTCACTGTGGCTTTAAGTAAGCTGTTAGGAAGTGAGTAGTTTAAGCTCAAGTCACAGTGTGTGTGTGTGTGTGTGTGTGTGTGTGTGTGTGTGTGTGTGTGTGTGTGTGTGTGCGCGCGCGTTTCTGTGGGAGTTACGTATAGGTTGAGACAGGGGTGATGTGTTTTAAGGGGCTATGTTAATGAGGTTAATGCTTTAAAAAAGATTACATTTCATTTTCTGGAGTTTATATTATAGGTATGGAAAATAATTGAGTGTGAGCTTCAAATCCTCTTTTATATTGTTGTGCTCAGGTTCCAAAGAATATGTTATCAACATCCGCCTCCTAATATACACACAATACCTTGAATTCAAGACACCACACAGTAATTGTCATGAGTGCATTTAGAGATCAATTTTCATGTTCTCACCTGTTCAGCTCAGCCAAAGCCTGGGAGGGGTGCTGGGGGCATGTCCCATTTATGGCAGCTACTTCTCAAGCCATTTGTTAATGGAACACCTTCAAATCTGTACATTGTTTGGGAAAAACATGGTTGTTGCCATGCTAACTGCTTAGCACATAGCGCTTTGAACTGATTTCACACAAAGAGGATCACACAGGTAAGACGGTTGAAGTTAACAAAGTAACACAGACGACACATGGACATTTCTCACCCTTTGGATCTTGTGTACAGATCAAAAGAGTAGGTATAAAGTTGGATCGTTACAAAGCCACAAAAAGGCATGTGAGGGCTGATGGTAGGATAAAGATCACAGTGTACAGGAAACCCACTCACACAGGCCAGTATCTCAATTTTATCCCCAACCACTACTTCAAACATCTCACTGGGAGAAGCCTTCTACCCAGTGTGCCTCCCTTCTGTGGCGGGGCTGGGTGAACATTTAGATCTGAAACAGCTGATGGTAATCAGATAATGCAAGCACAACTTCAGTGCTTTGCGTGAACTAATACTATGTTCGTGATGACCAGTGAGCAAACTCCATCCACTGATGAAGACCATGAGGTTGAAACGTCCGAAAAGCTAGTAAGTGGATTCACACAGGATTAGGGGTGGCTTAGTTCGTTTTGTATCACATACTGTCTCAAGGGTCAAGAATGAACTTCCATGCTCAACATTTTGTGATAGTAGTACATTTAAGGTATTAGAATAGGGTCTTTCAATTTTATTTATAGTATCAAATCATAACAAGACTTATTTCAAGACACTTTACAGATTAGGTAGGTCTAGACCACACTCTATAATTTACAAAGACCCAACAATTCCCACTAGTGCAGACATTTAGTGCAATATTTAAAGGTGCTTTAAGTGATGTGATGCGTTTTTTAGACTACAACATTTTTCATCATATACAGCAAACATCTCCTCACTATCTGCTAGCTGCCTGTCCCCTGAACACACTGTAAAAAAACGCTGTATGTTGTAGCCTAAAAACGCGTCACATCACTTAGAGCACCTTTAATAGTTCTTATCTTTATATGCAGGGATACTACTCATTTTGTGCCTATACTGTTTCATAGGATTGATCTATAGGCATCTTGATTCTTAGATTAATGCAGAGATGAGCTCATACTCTATGACTAACAGGGTTTGTTTTCATCATTCATGTCTTCATGTTTATAGAAAGAGCAACAGCAGAGAGAGAGATAGAGAGAGAGAGAGAGAGAGATATGTTAGCATACAGGACCTGTGTAGGAGTGTTCAAACAAGGACTGTCAGATCAGTTCCTGCAAAGTGATACCACTCAGATCCTTCCTGCATTCCTCAGACCTCCTCAACACAGCAGCATATTTTACAGCCCACAGCAAGTCATGTGCTGTGTGTGTGTGTGTGTGTGTGTGTGTGTGTGTGTGTGTGTGTGTGTGTGTGTGTGTGTGTGTGTGTGTGTGAGAGAAAAACGAGAGAAAGTTAGAAAAAGGCAAGAATTGTCTTTCAGCCACCCAATGTCTCCAAATGTTTGTGTGATGACGATCTTGTTTCATCCACATAAAAATCAAAAAGTGTCCTCGCAGAGATGGGACGATGATGATTTTCGGCTCCAAACAACTCTCTCTGTATTTCTCAGTATGACTATGTTCAGAAGATTGTGGCGTCCGGCGACTTTCAAGCAGAAACTGGAGTGAAGATCATGACCTTTTCTCAAAAGTCCATCATGTTTGTTTAATCCTCCATGTCCTCCTTGGCTTCTAGCAACTGGGTGGAGGAGGGCATGGTGGCGGTGCGCGGTCACAAAAGGCTTGTATCATGTGGACGGGGCCACAGTTTTGTTGTCATAACTTAGAATTCCTCATGGGGACGACAGAAACTTAACACCTGTTCAAGGTGGAGATTTCAACTCTAATAATGCTGGATAGTTTAATGAATAATGCATAATATTTTAATTGTGATATTTTGTGAGTAAAGTCTGAATCTTCAACGTAACCAGTAACATTTGTCAGATATATTTAGTAGAAGCCTACAGTGTTTTCCTCTGAAGTAGAAGTATACATTGTAAGTCACTGGTAGGCCTATACGGTTGTGTTGCTTTGGGGCCCTTCTGTAAGTTATTTTGGGGTACAATGGCTCTGGAGAAAGCTGCAAGCAACAATACAGGAGGCCAAGCAATTGGCCCGTTTCCAACAGGCACGTTTTGTTTGGGCACCGCACTAGTTGCACCAATGATGTGTCTTTTTGTCTGTAAACACAGAGAAGCTGAATACATTACGTCGGTATAATTCTCAGCCATGTATACACAATATAAGACATTAAGTTTAGAGTTTGAAATAAAAAGCCTTTCAAACTTGGTCAGTTGGTTCCTTTCACTTTCAATCTGCGACTCCATCACCAGTTTGAATGATTCAGATTCACATTTGGTTAGTCACAGCTCAGCAGGGCCCTAAATCCAAAAGGACCAGCGTGCTCCGAGTCGTCTGTGTGCGAGTGAATGATGTTCAAACGACCCCTCACTCTGGGAATGAGCTCATAATGTCTCCAAGAAAGAGACAGGCAGGGGCCCTGGGTGTGTGGGTGGGTGTGTGTATATGTGTGTGTGTGTGTGTGTGTGTGTGTGTGTGTGTGTGTGTGTGTGTGTGTGTGTGTGTGTGTGTGTGTTTCGGGAAGGGGGATCTCTTCCCACGTAATGAATTCATCTACTCAAGAAATATTTCCCTTAAATCCTCTCAAGTAGTGTATGTTGTAGGGTTGTCTACAGGAATAAAGATGTGTTTTACATTAATTAGTGATTGTTGTACTTTGCCTGTTGTAAACTTAATAATTAACAAGGGTATAGTGCTAGCTCTTATTACCAGTAGATTCTATTCCCTCTCAGGCGTTCAAAATCCTAAATTTGTGTTTAAAGCTGCTACAAAAAGTATTTTTTTATATTGGATAAAATGCCAATGTGTGATATGAAAAGGGTCACTCTTAGTAACAAACCCACAGAGAAATATCACCATCTCTTCAGTCCCCCCCCAGCTCTTCGGAGCCTTTTAGCACCTTTATTTTACTTTAGCACACTGTACACTACCTGCTCAGCAGCACCAACAGCAGGCAGACAAATGCTGTGTTGTTCCCTCATTCACTCACTCACTCACAATTCCCTATAAAGTGTTTATTAAAAGGGTAATATCGGGGTTTTTCAACCTGGACCCTATTTTTCTATGACCCTCTATATCCCTTGCGAATGCGCCGCATGAAACACAGACGATTGGGTGTGATTTCTAAATCACATGAAGTCCCTTGGTAATACTAGCCCTGTGCCAATAGAGCTCAACAGTCCCGCCCACAGTGGGTTCTGGAAGTAAAAATACAATGCAATTTCTCCATTGACAATTGGAGTATAAGCCATAAATCGTAACCGTTGATGTTAGACTTAAAACCAGCATGCCGACATGACTAAGCGATTGTACACTCACCTAAAGGATTATTAGGAACACCATAATTAATAAAGTGTTTGACCCTATCCTATCGATATGGACCAACATTTCTAAAGAATGCTTCCAGCCCCTTGTTGAATCAATGCCACAAAGAATTAAGGCAGCTCTGAAGGCGAAAGGGATCCCCCACACCATTACACCCCCACCACTAGCAGCAGCCTGCCCAGTGGTAACAAGGCATGATGGATCCATGTTCTCATTCTGTTTATGCCAAATTCTGACTCTACCATCTGAATGTCTCAACAGAACTTGAGACTCATCAGACCAGGCAACATTTTTACAGTCTTCAACTGTCCAATTTTGGTGTGCTCATGCAAATTGTCACCTCATGTTCCTATTTTTAGTGGAGATGAGTGGTACCCGGTGGGGTCTTCTGCTGGTGTAGCCCATCCACCTCAAGGTTGTGCGTGTTGTGGCTTCACAAATGCTTTGCTGCGTACCTCGGTTGTAACGAGAGGTTATTTGAGTCAAAGTTGATCTTCTATCAGCTGGAATCACTCGGCCCATTCTCCTCTGACCACTAGCATCAACGAGGCATTTTTGCCCCCCAGGACTGCCGCATACTGGATGTTTTTCCTTTTTCAGACCATTCTTTGTAAACCCTAGAAATGGTTGTGCGTGAGAATCCCAGTAACTGAGCAGATTGGGAAATACTCAGACCAGCCCGTCTGGCACCAACAACCACGCCACGCTCAAAGTAGCTTAGATCACCTTTCTTTCCCATTCCGACATTCAGTTTGGAGTTCAGAAGATTGTCTAGACCTGGACCACACCCCTAAATGCATTGAAGCAGCTGCCATGTGATTGGTTGATTAGATAATTTCATTAACGTGAAATTTAACAGGTGTTCCTCATATTCCTTTAGGTGAGTGTATATGCTCATATAGACGCCAAAAATCGTGGGGCACCAACCTTGTTTTGAGATAAATATCTTTTATTCATGATGTCTTGGATAAGTACTTCATTACCCACAATCCTGAACAATCCCACAGTGATGCCTCTGATTGGTGGAACTCATGCTGGTGAGGAGGGGAGCTGTCGGTACCATAGACAGTATATATATAAACTGGACCAACAGACCCCGTGTCTCTGGACAGAGACCAGTGAAGGATATTAGAAGTCTCTTTCCCGGTGCTGGCAGAGTGTTACTGAGCAGCCTCCAACTGAGCTTGAAGACGTAGATGTGACGTGAGCAACCTGTCTGAAAGTGTGAAGTCTTCTGGTAGCTGTGCCGAGAGAAATCTCAATCATTCCCAATCTTACAGAGACGGAGAGCGTAGGTATATGTAAGGAGATAACATAGACACAGGCTCATTATTGATTGATAGAACTAACATGCTAGTTAACATTAGTAATTAAACTTAAACAGCTAATGTAAGTCCAAACTGCATGCGAGCTTCTCCTGTACTATGCGGTAATTCCTCTACTGTGTGACAGTAAATCTCGTGGTTATGACACAATCGTTAGCCTATTGTTATAAAAGCGTCTGCTACGGAGCCATAACGTGAGGTACAAGGTAATGGAGCCTTTTATACATTGTCGTGTTTCTTTAGAAATAAACAACGGACAAATAGAGTCTTTAAACGCTTCAGATGTAAAGTTATTCTCTGTAAAAGTGACGTCAAAATGAATGGCAGTCAATGGGATGCTAACGTCGGGTGATCGTTTGGTAGCATCAAAATGGCGCCATAGGAGCTACGGGTTGTTGACAGACGCTTACCCTCTTGGTCGGTACCTGATCTGTGCTGCCTGGACGGTGTGTCATGCGCCTGCCCAAGATGATAATCCTGTTTTACGAGGATTTACAACAATGCACGAATCACGATCTGTTCCACGCTTCTGCCATTAGCCTCCGCTGGGAAGCTAACGTTAGTTTAGCTAACAGCTAATTCAGCTAACCGCTAGCTGACAGCTTGATTCAGTCAAAAATAACGGTAACTCAAACTAAACACACGTAACAGCTGTTATATATTTTAACGGTTATTTTCAGGTTTTATTTTGAGGGTCTTTTAAAGTTATTACATGCTGTCTCAGCTAGCGGTAAGCCGAAATTAGCTGTTAGCTAAACTAACGTTAGCTTCCTTTATTCAGTGGTGCGCAGTGGTTTATGGGATAAGTAGTTCCTTCGCTCGATACTGAAAATATGTACACAGTCTTGTACCCTTGATGTTTGTTTTTTCACTTGAAATGATATGTTGTATGCATATGAGTCATGTCGTAACTGGTTAGCCTAAGGCATGGTCTAAAACTCTTTATACGGATTTTTACAGACGTCAATGGGAGAAATGAACGGGAAATTTACTTCCGGAACCTAAGGTCTCTTGGAGGAGGGGCGGGACTGTTGAGCTCTATAGAAGAAGAAGACATACTTTATTAATCCCCCGGGGGAATTACATTTTTTTTAGTCAGCCGATAATACGCATTACACACAGGCCTGAAAAATACACACACATGCACAAACAGGACCTATACATGCATTGATGGAGAGATGGCAGAGCGAGGGCGCCCTGAGCATTTGGGGGTTCGGTGCTTTTTTCATTCATTCATTTCACCTTTATTTAAAGTTGAAAGATCATTTAGGGGCGACACTCATTTACAATGACATTGAGTAATTACAAAGACAACAACACAAGAACACCAACACAGAAAAGAATACATCATCATAAAAAGACAATCAAACTTAAAAACTTATAATAACATTTGATAAATAAATCAGGATAATATCGGATTCAGAAGAAAATACAATTATATAAAGCAAGTACATGTAGATGTTTGCAAGGCTAAAACCAGATTTTTAAATTGTCCAAAAGGCAAGAGTGAGTTGATTTTAAGAAAGTGCTGTAATGTGTTCCAGGAGCCTTGCTCAAGGGCACCTTGGCATTGCCCAGAAGGTGAACTGGCACCTCTCCAGTTGCCAGTCCATACTCCGTACTTGGTCTGTACGGGGACTTGAACCGTGGATTTGACAGATTTGAAGGCAGTATGAACTCTGACCCCCGAAACGCTTTTATTTTGGTTGCTTTTAAGGTTTTTGTGATCCAGGAATGGCAGTCAGTCTAAATAAAATGTAAATTGGGAAGGTGACTGAAGAGGGAGAGAGACACGGAGAGAGAGACAGCGAGAGAGAGAGAAATAATGGTTGGCGGGAGGACGAAGGGGGGAAGGGGACGGGAGGGGGGGCATGGAAATTGAAATTTGCGCTACTGAGCAAAGCAAATGGAGGTGGGGGGTCGGGGGTGGGATGGGTCTCTTTTCAGATTCTTCCAGGCCATGTGAATAGGGAAGACAGAGAGGGAATGTGAGCGTGAATGGGTCAGTTCTCAGTGCTCCTGTGTGCCAGCGCTGCACAGTGTTGGCACAGAGGTGCCATTGTCAGAGACTAACGAGCTGAGGGCCACTTCATTCTCCCACCAAAAATGAGCATCTGTTTACCAAGTTTACTGAGTGCGTTTACACTCGAAATACAAGCTGACAGTGGGGTGTCTGTTTGCTGTGATCTCAGGCGTTATTGTTTTTTTATATCACTACTGATGATCTGTTTCTCTGAGGTATTTGCCTCCCATATGAAGGATATAGTTTGAATGATGACATCTTTATTGCACAGTTAGTCTGGTGTTAGTCTCGATTTGCCAGACCTTCCTCCACAGCGCTTCAGAGGAGGAGAACAATGTGCTCTGGTTTATTGGCATTTCTTTAAACCAATCACAATCGTCTTGGGCGGTGCTAAGCTCCAGACGGAGCCGCGGTGCCTCTGCAAAACAGCCTCGGGAAGGAACTTGTTTTGGTGGAACATGTGTACGTTCAAAAGTAGTTTTAGTCGTGCAACAGAAAACTCCGATTGGACAGATAGTCTAGCTAGCTGTCTGGATTTACCCTGCAGAGATCTGAGGAGCAGTTAACCTTAGTCCTCATGCAGTTTAAAATTACAACACCAAGAAAGAGGAAGGTGATGGGCATCCGGCCGAAAAGAGTGAAATCTGGCGGAATTTCCGGCAGCAACGGAGCAATCCCGGAAGTGGAACGTCGTGGACACAGACTAATGGTCCCTTAACCACCAGGGCTCCAGTGGAGCTGCTCGGTGGCCAGCAGATCAGACTGTGCACTGGGCAGCTTCCAGGTGTGTAACCTGTGATCAGGGCGTTCCTGCAAAAGAGAGGCTTCCTCTCAGTGAACCGTACCCTGAATAAATAAAGGTTAAAAAAACTATCTACAGAATATCTATAGAATTCCTCTCTGTTTCATTGTCATTGTTCAAGGATATCAGTGCAGCAAATGCCATCACATCTAAGTTTCACTCATAGATCAGCCAGCTACGGTGGCCGACAGGGGCAAACGCACTGCAACTAAAAAAACAAAACACATGCAAATAGACAAAACACAAGCAAATTAAGAAAACGCTGCATTTAGCAAACACACTGCAAATACACACATCACAACCAAATACACAAATGCACTGCAAATGAAAAGCACACAAGCCTGGAAACAAAAAGAAAAAACACTGCATCCAGTTTACATAACGGAAGTTCTCCAGGCCTCTAGGGGGAGCGCTGAGTAGAACAGCTTGAATTTTGACCCCACAGAGAGACAGAGAGAGAGAGAGAGAGAGAGAGAGAGAGCAGAGGAAAGGTTTGTTTTGGAAATGGGAAGAAAAGAGTAGGAAAGTGGCAACATAAAAAGGTGCATATTCATTTTTACGTTTGGCCCTGGTCTTTTAGAGTATTATAAAAGAGCAACAGGTTTACGTAGCTACCGTGATAGAGACTGACTTCTACAAGAGCTAACATTAACATAGATTAAAGCCCATATATGTTACTGAAAAGTAGAACACTTATTAAAAATCTTATAAAAAAATAAAACGATCCACTCTCTCTGACATAACCTTGCCTTCCGTTGTGTAAACTGGATGCAGCGTTTATCTGTTGCATTTGTTTTCGGGGTTTTTGTGCTTTTCTTTTTGCATTGTTTCTGTATTTGCAGTACATTTGTGTATTTGGTTGTGTTGTGTGTATTTGCAGTGGGTTTGCCAAATGCTGCGCATGTGTTGTCAAATTAATGAAGATGTTTTCTTAATTTGCTTGTGTTTAGTCTATTTGCATGTTTTCTTAAGTTGCAGTGCGTTTGCCCCTGTTGGCCACCGTAGCCAGCCCTTGTATGAATGTGCCTATACTCATAATACAAATCCATTGAAGAAAACTAAATGAATGCTATTTTGCATGTGCTTCCTCTTCTTTAGTTCAACAGGATAGTAGTAGGGTTGTAGAATTAAACTGAAACGAAACAGAAGCCTTATCTGTGTCTGTATGTAAGGAAGTTCAAATATACAGCTCACTTCCTGTTCCAAAGGTTATTTTTATAGACAGCTGACCAACCTAGACTGAGCGAGGGAAGCAATGCAAGAAAGAGTAAAGTCAACTTTTTCCTGAGTGAGTGAGCGGGTTAACTGGTCCAAGAAATCGTCTCTGTTGCTTGAAGTTCGTGGACATGACGTTAAATCTAAATCTATCCATTCAGCAGACATCTTAGCTATAACAAGATTGAGTGATCAGTTTTGTCTTTATATGTGCAGTATTTATTCAGTTTGGGAAATCCCATAATCTCTACAAAGTTAACATTAGCTCAAGTTTGCTAGCTGACTTACAGGGACTAATCTTTTGTGTTGCTTTTTTATTTTGAGAATTTCGCAAAAGCGCACGCGCTACCAGGTGAGCTATCCAGGCGCCCCTCAAGGGTGTGATTTAACGCCATGACATTGGCACTTCAGTGACATTGCTCAAATATGACACCATGTCAGAAACCCTCCAGAACATTTTCACATCCACTAATGAAGTCAGAAGAATTAGAAGCATACTTGAAATTGTTACTTGAATGGGCTTTAAGTGGACCAAGTGTCTTTCTTTTGATTGTCACATGTCTGCGTCACACTACCACTGGCCTACACAACAGCTCCACTCACCCTTAACTCAAAGTTATACCTTAAGGCAACGCATATCTCCTTTCCTAGTCCCTTCTACATCTTCCCTTTGTCTGTCTCTGTCAGACCACCGCAAAATCTTACATAATTCTGCTTTCTGACCCCCTTTTTGCTGTCTCTAACGCTTACTGTCCTTTATCTTTCTCTTCCTATTCAACTGTGCCTCCCCCATTCAATCCAATTACTAACAGACTGTGCTTATCTATTTCCTGCTGAAGATTCTACTCTCCTTTTAATTAAACTATAACTCTCTGCTCTGCATGGATCAGTGACACCCAGTAAAATAGTTATTCATTTATTGAACCTGCCTTATTGGCACATTGCTTACAGTCATCTGTAGCCATTTGCTTACGGTAAAAGGTCAACTTCTTCTGTGCCCAGACCTTTATAATAAGAACGAGAATAGCGGTGCATTTTAATGGCACTCTGAATGACTCTAAGACTGGTTTTGTAATATCAGTGTAAATCAAGGCATGGGTCAACTATAGAGTTATTAGGGTGTAAGCCATGGCTACATATGTCTGATTCATGATATAGAAAACTCAAACTGGATACACATGAATTTCTTTTATCTAAATATGCAAAAGCGTAATCAAACAGCACTTCAATTTGATTGTGAGCCCTGTCAGCAGATTTTTACTTACTTTCAGCAACATTATCCTCAAACTGCAATAGCTCAGCATGTGCTCCTGTTACATGAGCGATAGCCTGGATCAACGGCAGTACATTTCCAGGATAAAGCCTGAAATCAGTCAGTTTGGTTTGGTGGGATTGCACACGGCAATAAACTAATAATCCAATAAGCTAATTTAAACAGCTCACGGTTAATAATTAACAGTTAACTTCATTTAATATTGTTCCACCAAAACAAGTTCCTTCCTGAGACTATTCTGCAGAGCCACCGTCGCTACGTCCAGAGCTTAGCGCCGCCCAAGACCATTGTGATTGGTTTAGAGAAATGCCAATAAGTTTTTTTCTCCTATCCTAGAATGTATCTGTGGTGCAAGACTACATGAGAGATAAACAGAGACATGTCAGAGCAGACAGGCAGTAAGCCTCTCTTACAACAGGCATTTTGAGTTAAGGAACAGTCACACTTATCCCCTACTCATGATATCGTAATAAATCATGTGATGTGGCAATTCTGATATAGGTAATAAACAGGGGTAGAAGATGTATTGAGATTGTTTAGCAAAAGTAGCAATACCTTAATACAAACATATTTCTTTACAGAAAGTCTTTCTGGCAGAGAGTTGGATAAGAAGATTTATATATATATATGAAATAACTGAAAACATGTCTTATATTTTAGATTCTTCAAAGTAGCCACCCTTTGCTTTTTTATTAATAAGGGACAAAATTAAGACATCATATCTTGTTTGTTCAGACAATACAAAGACCGAAGTGTAAAATCAACAATTTGCTGCTTTACGTGAGTTATGCCCAACTATTTCTTGGCTCCGAGCAGTTGCCAAGTAACCAGCCCCTGCAAAACTCATGCTGTTTTTACAATTCAGTTTTTGTACGGACTAAACAAATAAGATATAATGTGTGAATTAGTTAGCTTTAGAGGTGCTGGTAGGTGTGCTTTGTTTGGACTGAGCCAGGCTAGCCATTTCCCCATGCACGCAGTCTTTATGCTAAGCTAAGCTAAGCTCAACAGCTGCTGACAAATATTTAGCGTACAGATATGATGGTGTTATCAGTCTTCCCGTGTAACTCACAGCAAGAAAAAGAATAAGCCTATTTAATTATTCCTTAAATATATTTAGTGGAGTACAATATAATGAATGTAATTGTATTCCACCACTGGTAGCCTCATAAATACATATTGAGCAGAGTGATCACAAACCATAAGCAGTGCATGATGCTGCTGACGTCTGGTAGTATGATATTGTAAAAGAATAAAATAAAAAATAAAAAGGAGATGGCACATTTCTAGAATAATGTCTTCTCCATTTCCAAACACCATGCATCAGTGTTTCTTTTTGTCAAATATGCAAATTTGCAGGGCAAAGTTAAAGGGTAACTACTGTTTTTTTAGTGACTGATGGAAAAACAATCTCTGACATTGGTCCAGTATTAAGAGAGATCGCTGCAGTCGGCAGCAGAGAAACAAGCTTCAATGTGTAATAGGACAATTGTCCAGCTCAAATTTACCTTCACAACAGTGCTCATTTTTCCGCTGACAGACTCAGATTAATATTCTAAGTGTCTGACAACATTATGGAAACCAAAAAGGTAAAAGTATACTTGAAATCGTTAGTTGAATGGGCTTCAATTGAAGTCAAAAGGAAACAGAGCAAGTATTCACAGAACGGAAGTGTAATATGACTGTACCTTTATAATGGAAGGAGCAGCAGCTGTTACTAATACCAGTACCCTGTAACCAACATACCTAAGTGGAATGCAGTCACGATATTATCAAATTGATGCAATGTGGTGCATGCTTACTTTTTGAAACCCCTAATTTGATACAATTTTGTATTTTCAGGCACTACACTTATTTGTATGTCTGGTAACATGTCTGTGCCTTCAGAGTTTAAAAGATATTGTGCTCACCTGGCTGAACAAATGCCAGACAAATGACTTTTCAGAGATGTAAAACATCTAAGCTCTTGTACGTCATGGCTGTACTGGGGCTGCCTTCTGTAACAGGTCTGTTTTACAAGGTTGCACTTTACAGTCAAACCGGCAAACAGAAGTCCCAATGCCCACATGAAAACTGTGATGAGATCCTGGATTCTTTCAGCAGATGAATCAGCTGCTGAAAGACAGCACAGTGACAAGAATGAGGAAGATGTCTTTCACAGCATCTGACAGAAAGAGATATGATTCTTTATAAATGTATGTGTGTGTGTGTGTGTGTGTGTGTGTGTGTGTGTGTGTGTGTGTGTGTGTGTGTGTGTGTGTGTGTGTGTGTGTGTGTGTGTGTGTGTGTGTGTGTGTGTGTGTGTGTGTGTGTGCTAGGTGAGTGTGTGTGTGTGCTAGGTGAATTGCATGGTTGGTCACTCTCATGCAAGTATTTACAATTGCCTTGCACAGTTGGAAATGGTCTTAAAGGATGATTCCATTAAAGGTTAAGTTCCATTTGGCCAATCTTTTTCCCACTATAGGACATCAGAAGCCAGAACACATGAAGAAACTGCTACCTAAAGGGAAACAATTATTTCATTGGATTGTCATCTACATAGATGCATGACAATAAGTGTTTGTTGTTTCAATGATGAAGCACAGCTGCAGCCTGAGGTGGTACATTGTTGTGCATGCACAGACGCAGAGGAAACAGCCAGGTTTTCTGTAAGAAGCCAATAATTGTCTCAGACTCAGGGGAGTGTCTTATTGAAATCCTTTAGTACACAATGCACTCAGTCATACAAGACACTTGTGTACAGGAACTCTTTGGTTTTGTTGTTTTGCTGTGAGACCCGGGAAGAACAGTTCCTCTTGTGACAGACCTCATATGCTGTTTATGTTAAAACCTCAACAGAAAAGTTGCTTTTACAGCATGTCATGTGTCCTTCTCTGCAGAAGCTCCTTTAAAAATTCTTGAAAATTCTATGTGATCATTCACATGATCTTTGCCTCTGGCATGAGAAATACAGACCAAACACAGAAAGCACAAGTGACTACAATTACATGTGGCAAACCAGAATAGCTTTTCTTGAAATGGATATGCAAGAACGCTTTGAAGTCGGGTGACAATTTCAGTCCATCAAAGTGTATGTGTGGTGTGTGTCGTTTCTTTCTTCTTTTTTGAATTTGGTATTCAAATGGTGTATTTCCTGTGCAGTGTCTCAGCAGTGAGACTTTTACCATATAGGGATGCAACTGAGAGGAGGGTTAGTGGACAGAGGGAAGAGAAAAGAAGAACTAACAAGACTCACTTCTCGAGTCTCAACTTGTTGACAGCTGAATCAGTAAAGAAGCATGAACACAGTTCAGCTCATAGTAATCAAGCCAAGTCTGTCTTTTTTTGGAACGTGTGCATACACAATCATATATCAGTGAACCATGTGTATTGCCTGGTTCTGTCTGTACCTGCTTGAATCACCAATGAAGAAACAAAATAGGAAAGGAGCTAAAAAAGACACTAATCTAAATTGTAAACTGTAAACCTATAGGGTTTGCAACTGTTGACCCAGAGTGGCCATATTGTCTTTTTTTTTTGCCACAGTCACTTACCTTTTTGATAATTCAGCCAATATTGCTATCATCCTGCGCTCAATTGTACAGGCCTTGCTGTGTAGTGTTTTGGTGCTCTAACTCATGGATTAGATATGCAGGCACTATTTAGTAAAGGTTACTCAGTTTCCCAGGAGTAACCCAGTTTGGTATTAACATAACTCTTTTTGTGGTATAAACCATTTAAGGCCTGTATGGATTTATAATGAGTGTACAAATGTGTTTGATTCAGTTTGGGGTAGTGTAAACGGGGAACTAGAAGCCACAGCAGCTGAACTGTACATTTATGTTCAGCTCTTTTACTTTTGATTCTGCTCTGTGACTTGCAGATACATTCTCACCTTCTCAGTTTCAACAGCTTGTAAAGGAATACAAAAGTGGGGTTTAAGTGTCTTATTTTGAATCTCTCTCCATCAACTGATTTTGTTAAATCAAATTATTAATTTAAAATTGTGTCCTTTCAAAATATTGCCAACAGGCCTACTGTATCCACCTAAAAGTGTTCTTTCACTTTGTGCTTACATATAGTAGGAAGAGGGCAACACTTTATAATGTTGGTGATTCAGCTCTGATAAAAATAATACACTTGGCTCGCTTTATGTAGGATGTTACTTTAGGAAGGGGTCAACAACTAGCAATCTACTGTCCTTTCTAAATTCAAAGGGGAAAAAGGTCAAAAACGGATATGACCCAGATATCAACTTTGGAACTTTGTAATGAAAGTTGTGAAATTTGTAGTGAATGCACTCCAGAAGACGTAGGTTCAGAAATGATAGTATTGCTCTTGGTGCACACACTGATTCATCATTGGTATCCTGCTTACACCAGTCTGTTTACTCGGCGTGGGCAGATGGCTGCGCGTCACCTTCACATTCAGCACCGACGTGGGTGCATCCACTGTCTACAAGACCTCATTACAATGCAACACACCCAGCTCACATAGTAAATCTCATGCCCTTAAAAGGAGCTTTTCAACTGCTTGCTGTTCCTGCAAAGGGCTCTCTCTTTCTCTCTCTCTCTAGGGTAACTCCTGTGCAGACTCTACTGGTGAAAGATGAAATTACAGTTCCTCCTCATGTTAAAGTGAATTACTAGGTTTCTATGTAGGCTTACATGTGGTTTGGGGACACATAATGTGTGTGTGTTTGCATGGGAAAGAAGTTATGGAATAAAAGATCAAATTGAGTAAGAATACATCAGTGATGTCATCAGACCCAAACTCACAATGTGTTTGTATTTATTTCCTGGAAAATATATTGATGACTAAAAGATGGAGAGTAAAGTATGAGTAACCACTAACACCGCCTTACAGTATGATTCATATGAACATTGTAAACATAATTGTTTCCCTTGTCCAATAACAAATTCAAAAAAAGAATATGATTTTCTAAATGTTGTTTCAAATCTTTTAAAGATATTGGTAACACAAAAGGGTAAAGTTGCAATTTATCTGATCTCTAACTTTAATAAGCTTGCATTCGTGCATTTCATTGCAATGACTATGTGTCTTTCTAAATATGGATTGCTGTCTTTACTGCACTTGGTTTAATACAAAATAAAACAGGCAGTGTGTTGAATGTACCCCCACTAAACCGCGGCCAATTCTCCCCGCCTACGACATCATGGACCAGTCATAATGAAGCAGGTGAACATTTGCTCATTTGATTGGCTACAATAAATGTCATCCCTTTTAGTACCAGGAAGTTTACATTTTTTGCCACAGTGTGCAGGATGTAGCTAAAGCTTAGCTGCTGTTCTTCAAAAGGTTAGCCTTAATGTTGAAGTTGCTTAGCTTTGAGAACATCATGCACGTTATAACGTTATTTTCATTACACCCAAAGTGTTTCATATGCGTTACAGCCCTTTGTGTAGGGGATCAAAGTGAAGTCACGTCAATGCTGTGCTTTGCTAGCTAGCGTTAGCTGCTAATCAACCGAGGTCCAAGAGGAGAAGTTGTGTTATTTAACAATGGAGACAGGCTAGCTTCATTATTCAATAACGATGCTGATTTTAAATGTAACGTAGAGCAATGCTAAAGACATTTTAAAAAGCGACAAAATATTAATATTTAAGCTACATTTAACATTTCATAGTGTTCTACGTTATCTCCGTATCTTTTGGTCGTTACAGACTATCAAAGTTGTTATTTTACTGCAATGAAATTCAGATTGCGTTTTGCGATAGATTTCTGATTGCTTTATCTCTAAATTATTGATGCAGTGTTTTGGTTATGGATCGATCAGCCTTAGAATAGAGTTGAGATATATATACAATTACTATAATATTTCTCAGTTAAGCTCAAGATGCTCCCTAGATCACTGGTTCCCGATCTGGGGTTTGTCACACAAAATGATGGGGAAGAAGATGAATTCGATTGAAAACCTCTCTCTCTCTTCAGCCTATGAGCCAAACTTGGAATTTGGAGAACACTAATTCAATAACTTAGCAAGGTATTGCTTCATTTTAATGCTAAAAAGGGTTGGGACCCACTGCCCTAGATACTGAATAATGAGAACTCAGTAAGGACAGCCATGATGATTTTGGAATGATACAACAAATTGCTAGATTCAATTACAACTGATATGATTGCAATATGTCAGACTTCTATGAGCCTACAAAGTCAGTCGTTAAAGGTGCCCTGCACACGTGTTTAATGACTTTGTGGTAATGTCTGAAGGTCTACCATGGAGCCTGGCTATCAGCATCCTTTATCCAGCCCAACTGGGCGAGCTCATGAATAGTAATGAGCTCAGGCAACAATTATGATATCATCACTTGTGTGATTTCCATTGTAAGTAGTCATGGCCCAGGGTTTCCCCCAGTCCCAGACCGATGGCAGCATTAATGTAGAGCCCAACAGTTTCTGTGATCACAGAATCATGGATGGAATTGCAAAATTGAGAGTTTAATAAAGCTCTAAGACGGATTCCAGAGGGCCCTACATTAAATCAGAGCTAAAAGCTGACTGGAGATTTGAAAATATGACTTAATCTAAGTTTCAAACAGTTTTAAAAAGATCTTAAAATATATAAAAAAAAGAATTCCCAGTGGCTTAGGCCTGGTGGTAGTGGGCCACCAGGCTTGCAATACACTGGGGGAAACCCTGTGCTCTATGTAGACATATACAAACACAATACATGACTATCAGTCCTTCCTGAAAAATGCGGAGTTTTTTTGTGATTGTTGCAGGCAAAAATCCTTGATTATGCGGCACATTTTCATAAAAAATGCGATGGAGTATGCGGGATATTTATGCAATTTTATGCAATGAAATTGCGGGAACTTGCAAAAACTGCGGTTTGATGAAAAAGAGAAAAAGAAGTGATTCCCCCAACACCCTACTTTTCGATGATGTTCACGTCACGTAATTACGTCACTTCATAACGTTCCCATGGCAACAGGGGAAAACGGCTGCTCTTGTGTGAAGTAAACGCATAGACAGTATATAAGAGTGGACCAACAGACAGAGACCAGTGAAGGATATCAGAAGTCTCTTTCCCGGTGCTGGCTGAGCGTTACTGAGCAGCCTCCAACTGAGCTTGAAGACGTAGATGTGACGTGAGCAACCTGTCTGAAAGTGTGAAGTCTTCTGGTAGCTGTGCCGAGAGAAATCTCAATCATTCCCAATCTTACAGAGACGGAGAGCGTAGGTATATGTAAGGAGATAACATAGACACAGGCTAATTACTGATCACTAACATGCTAGTTAACATTAGTAATTAAACCTAAACAGATAATGGAAGTCCAAACTGCCTGAGATCTTCTCCTGTACTATACGGTAATTCCTCTACTGTGTGACAGTAAGTCTCGTGGTTATGAGCCAATCGTTAGCCTATTGTTATAAAAGCGTCTGCTACGGAGCCATAACGTGAGCTACAAGGTAATGGAGCCTTTTATACATTGTCGTGTTTCTGTAGAAATAAACAACAGACAAATAGAGTCTTTAAACTCTTCAGATGTAAAGTTATTCTCTGTCGACGTAAAAAAAAAAAAAAAAAAAAAATAGAGAAAAAAAAGAAGAGCATTTGAAATGGCGCCATAGGAGCTACGCATTCCAGACGCTGGCTTACCCCCTTGAGTAAACGCAACATTTTTCAATTTTCTGCTAAGATACATGTGACTTTTTTGCAACAAAAATGCGGAGATTATAAAATCATGCAAGCCCTGCATATTTTGCGCGGAAATTGGCAATTTATGCGGCGAAAGTGCGCCGTATTTGAAAAAATGCGGCCCCCACATAAATATGCGGACTTTGGCTGATTATGCATTGAATTATGCGATCGCATAATTGCGTTTTTCTGGAGGGACTGGACTATACTGACATCAGTGTTGCACAATATGCATTCTGTTAGGGTGTACCCCACTGTATGTTGACATAATGACGCTGGCCTGTGTGTTCTGCCATACTTTGTGTTGGATTGTAGAGCATCATGGGTAACACAGACAGTGTGGTGGTGCAAAAGCGCCTGGCCCGCTTCCGCCCCGAGGAGCGGCCTGTGGTGGAGGGGGTCTTCGACAGGCTCCAGAGCGGTGCTGAGGGCCCTTCAGAAGCCCCGGGGAAAACACCAGCAGGGAAGACGCTAACGCTTGAGATGCTGCAGGTGTGACTGATATTATCAGGGTTAAACTATAAGGGTTGCCTGATGGGCCGGGGCAAATAAAACGCCACGTCGGGCAAGTAAATAGAACAACCCACTTCCCCGTTCAGGCATCATCATATCATAAATGTTCTTTTCCGTTTTTGGACTTTTACATTTGACGTTTTCTTCAGATGCTTTCGACTTATTTGACGCTTTTTTATGAAGTTTGACTTTTTCTGATGTTTTAGTCTTTCTGCGTTTTTTTATTTTTTTTTAACGGTTTTTAACTTTAATCGTTTTTGGACGTCTTTTTCTTGACATTTGATTGTTGTTTCCGATCCTTTTGACTTTAAAAAAGTTTTAAACTTTTTTTTCTACAGTTTTTCTTTACTTTTTCAATGCTTTTTTAAAACATTTTTAATGTGTTTTTAAAAAGTTTTTTTTTAACATTCTTTTCGAGGTTTAAAAAAAATAAATAAAAAAAATGTAGGCCTATATAGAGGCCAGTAAAAACTGACTTTTGGCAAGTGGAATTTAACGTTGAACCCTGCATATACTTCTGTATAATTAGTGCATACAGGTGTCAATGTAAGATTAAAACTCAGTGCATTGCCAGATGAAGGTATTCTCAGGTAAAAACGACATCTAATGATTTATGAGACTAGTTTACAGTATTCGTTACATCTGAAAATGTTAAGTCCAGATGGAAAATATCAATAATGCAGTTCTTAGAGATCTTATTTACTCTCCATAAAATTAATTATTTGTTATCTGCACTGCATGTTTACTCAAAGATACTACTAATTTCCCTTTAAATTTAATTTCCACTTTTATTCTTTCTAATTTAGTGTAGTTTTACAGATTCCTATATGTACAGTAGGAATAGGCACTCCGAAATATGCTCTGTGACTTATGTGTCTCTTTGACTTTGACTAAATTTTATGCTGTTGTTCCACTGAGCAAATGTCATTAGGCCTTCTATCCAATGCATTCTACACTGTAGGTATATCTGTTAGGAAAAGCTAGTTTCTGCCAGTGTGTTGCCTGTGTATAATCAAGCCTTCCTTTTGTCTGCCCCAGTCCTCAATGGGCAGGCTGGCACCAGACTCCATGGTGAGGAGGATCTACCATTGCATGTGTACTATCGACCCTGGACTGTCAGCACCCGCAGCTTCTGGGAAGACCAGCGCCTCGGCTGCCTCTGGAGTAGCTCGAGAGCAATTGGTCATCTTTCTAGCAGACACGCTGCGAGGCACTGCAGAGGAACGGGCTCCTCTCGTCATGGCCATGTGCCAGCATGGGGCAGGGGCAGCAGTGGTTGTCACATGTGAGCAGGTAGCAGAGGTGAGTAGAGGGTTAAACTAAATAGGAAATAACATATCAATTTCTGTAGTACTTCTCCCCTTTTCTACTTTTATTTACGTCACAACCCTCCCTCCTCACTTTGCTACCTCTAACCCTCAGGGGCGATTCCAGGATTTTTTAAGTGTGGTGGCACGGGGCTTTGGGGTTAGAAGGGGTGCCCCCCTTCTAGCCATGCCCCTGCCAACCCTCCCTACTGATGGCCCCTTTACCTTTTCTCCGTAGTTCCTCCAGGACCTGATTTCTGCTGTAGTTCAGATCCTGGTCCACAGAGGGCGCCTGCAGGCCTGGAAGTTAGAGCGAATGGGTGATGGCATCCTAGGTGTCAAACTCCTGGCAGAGCACTTGTGTTCTGAACTCAAACCCTCAGGTAAACAGCTGATTCAAAGGAAAATTCGCCACCTTTAATGTGGAACAGAA
Organism: Perca fluviatilis; assembly: GCF_010015445.1. Taxonomy (NCBI): domain Eukaryota; kingdom Metazoa; phylum Chordata; class Actinopteri; order Perciformes; family Percidae; genus Perca; species Perca fluviatilis. Next base: position 41,612,523 of record NC_053119.1, read on the forward strand.
AGAAATGACACATACATACATACGTAACATAACCAAACTCTATATATCCTTTTTGAAAGGATATATAGAATGTGCAGAAGATGTAGGGGACTGCAGATGTTAATTATCCTGTGGCTTACTCTGGTACAATGTATCAAATGGTAACATTTATGTTTAAAATTGTACATGGTGTTGTGGAAGTTGCTTTGCAGCAGGAGTGGATTTAGACAGTTAAAGTGAACAAAGTGAAACAAATAAAGACAGTTGCAAACTAAATCAAGTTTGTTTTTTGTATTTTATTATATACTTGCAAGAATATAGGAGTAATGCAATTTCACAAAAGGCACAGCAGCTCAGTGTGGAAAAGTCTCTTTCCCAAATGAGAAAAAGCACACAGCTTATATGCATCTTCAGTGAGATAGTACACACACACTTGTCTAAGCATGACTCCGCATTTCTTACAATCAATCAAGACACCGTAGACATTCAGGAGCCCCTTCGCCTCTTCCCCCCCCCCATATCACTTTTACCCTTGATGTCACACATCGCTGTATCCCAACTGTCCGAAGACAAGTCTCAACTTCCCAGGGAGAAATGAATGTACCGGGAGAGATAGTTTAGGGTGACCTTGTACCTTGTCTGTTCAGCGTACACATTATGTTCCAAGACTTTGTGGCTCCCACTTAGTTTAGTGAGAATCAGAATCAACATGTGAGATTGAGATAAACTCACTTTCAGCATTTGTGAGAGTAAGTAAAACAGAAATAAGACAAGAATATAAAGAATCATGCTTAAATGTAATTTTGCCATTACAATGGTCCCTAATAAATAAATAAAAAAAAGAAAAAAATTAAGGTTCAATTCCTCTCCTCTCCTCTCCTCTCCTCTCCTTCTCCTCTCCTCTCCTCTCCTCTCCTCTCCTCTCCTCTCCTCTCCTCTCAGATCAAGGATGTTATGATGTTTCCTGTCTGGAGGACTGGATCTTCAGGGTCTCCCAGGTATCATTGTACCTGGAGATCCTGGTAGCTGAGGGCCTAAACGTGTCCCTGAGCGGCCGGCCGGCCCCCACCCTGCTGCCCCCCTGCATCGGGACACCCTGGAAAGAGCTGAGGTGTCTGCTGGACCTTCCCACCCTTATGTTTCTGGCACCACAGGTTAGAATAAAAATATATTGGGCATCATATCGGTAGATTCTGATCAAAATGTCTTTACTCTTTCTTTTGGTTTGAACACATTTTTGGTGACATTTCTAAAACCTCAACTAATTTTTTTAATGAAGTTTAAAAGATTTGTAAATGTTGACATCTCCGGAGAGAAGGAAGAAACAAATACCAACAGGTGTGCGTGTGCCACTCTTCTTTTAGTGGCATATGTCGATTCCCAGTGGTGTGTCACTGTTGATTATTGGGATGGGTTAGCGCTGCTGTTCTACTGACTTACGGCACTTACTGTTTAAACCACATTAAAGGGTAACTACTGTTTTTTTCAACCTGGTGTTTGTGTCTAAGTGTCTGATGGAACAACAATCTCTGACATTGGTCCAGTATTAAGAGAGATCGCTGCAGTCGGCAGTCAGTGAAACAAGCTACAATGTAAGTTAATAGGACAATAGTCCAGCTTGTATTTACCTTCACAAAAGTGCTTGTTTTGCTGCTGACAGACTCAGATTAATATTCTAAGTGTCTGACAACATTATGGAAAGGATTTCTAAGGAGGTCAACCTTCTGTTAAAGAGTAAGTAATCTTTTCACTTTACCAACAATCAAAACTCTAGTTTTGGTTGAAATAAACACATAGTTTACCGATTTACAAGTGAAAATATGTAGCTCTATAAACGCTGAAAGTATTGTTTTTTTAAAGGAACACACCGACTTATTGGGACTTTGTCTTATTCCCCATATCCCACAGAGTTAGATAAGTCCATACATACCCTTCTCATCTCCATGCGTGTTGTAACTCTGTCTGACACACCCACCGCTAGCCTAGCCTAGCACAGATCCTGGAGGTAACCGGCTCCAACTAGCCTAGCTTAGCATAGATCCTGGAGGTAACCGGCTCCAACTAGCCTAGCTTAGCACAGATCCTGGAGGTAACCGGCTCCAACTAGCCTAGCTTAGCACAGATCCTGGAGGTAACCGGCTCCAACTAGCCTAGCTTAGCACAGATCCTGGAGGTAACCGGCTCCATCTAGCCTACTGCTCCCAATAAGTGACAAAATAACGCCAACATTTTCCTATTTACATGTTGTGGTTTGTATAGTCGCAGCGTGTACAAATAACAAGGTCACATGACACACAGCCATCTTCTAACCGTATACATACTGGGAACTATCTTCTCAGAAGGCCAAGCACTGCTACTTGGGCGGAGTGATTAGCGCAACACCTCAAAAGCCCCGTTGTTACTCTCTGCTCTCCTCACCACAGGGCTTCTCAGGTGCTGCGAGCAAATCACTCCGCCTTCTCAGAATATAGTTCCCAGTACGCATAGCCTACGGTTAGAAGATGGCTGTGTCTGTGACAAAAGACAGACATAATAGTTTAAACAAAAAAAAGGCTAGATCATTTTGGTTTGCTGTGTAATATTAATCTGTTGAAAATAATGGCAAGGGATATGTCATGTCAATGACCACATGAAAATATAACCAATTATTCATTCATATGTGTCATCTGTGTCATAGAATGATATTTACATACACAACACCATGTCATTCTCTCCAGTTGCCAGACCGCTACAGCGCCCCCTGGAGACTTGTGTTTTTTCCACGCGGCTGCATGGAGAGAGCTTCACCAGGATGGCTGCTGGTCTGACAAAGTGTGGGCCCACCCTGCTGCTTATCAAAGACACAAAGGGGCATGTTTTTGGGGGCTTTGCCTCCCATGCCTGGGAGGTCAAACCTCAGTTCCAGGGTGAGAGAAGAGAATCTCGTCTGATCCTATTGTACTATACATTGCATGGCTCAGATGTAAATCACTATTTAATGAATACCATCTTCATCAAGCATCAGTATCAGCTGCTTTTAACAATTTGATAGAGAACATTAGCCGACATGACTTGCTCTCTCATGTTAGTTAAGTGAACCAATGCTACACAGTTTAGCATTTGAAATACTGTACATACAAGATATAACTATGTATCTTAAATTATATGTCATTACAGAATTTTATTTTATGTGTTGGAAATGGATGAAATAAAAACGGCTTTCAAGGACCCGGAAACTTTTAGCTGTGGTAGACCCTGATGAAACATTTAAATGGTCCTCTCTGTCTAAATAATACACATTTCCTTCTCCTAGTTGCTTAAATAAATTCAAATTTCATGTACCGTTTCATCATAATGATGTAGCTTTAACTTTCTAAGTTAACTTAACAATACTAACAAATTAATACGCAGTTTATGATGCATTTTTCCAACTGAGTGATGCGTTGAAGAAGCTACCACAACCTGAGTCTAAAGGCTGGAGGAGCTGCAAGGGGAGAGCAATAATTAATTAATTTCCCTTCAACCTTCATGAATGGAATATTGAACAATTTTTGATTCTTCAATGGTCTTAAAAAGTCAGATGGTCAGTGTACCCCCAGATTAGTCTATATTGACAACGTTTCATTAACGGGATAGTTCCGGAGCCCTCATTTTCCGCCAGATGGCCCTCGCCTTTTGACTATGGTTAACTGGTCCTCAGATCTCTGCAGGGTAAATCCAGACAGCTAGCTAGACTATCTGTCCAATCGGAGTTTTCTGTTACACGACTAAAACTACTTTTAAACGTACACATGTTCCACCAAAACAAGTTCCTTCCTGAGACTATTTAGCAGAGGCACCGTGGCTCCGTCTGGAGCTTAGCGCTGCCCAAGACGATTGCGATTGGTTTAAAGAAATGCCAATAAACCAGAGCACTAGACAGACCTTCCTCCGCAGCACTTTAGAGAACTGGCAATGCGAGACTACCCCAGATGGACATCTCTACATGTATGTGTTACATTCTTCACACAAACAACATCATTATAGGTGATCAAAATTGGACCTTAGGTCAGTGTTTCCCAAACATGTTTAAACCATGACACGCCTCATAAGGATTTTTATCATGGAACTGCACTTTTGACCAGCGGATATTGAATTGTTTCAGACTGCGCTATGGGCCAGCCTTTCTTTGAGCTCTATGTACAGCCTTTCATTTTCCCATTGCCTGCTATGGTAACAATTTCAGACTGCTTTAATCCAGGAACGTGTGTGTGTGTGTGTGTGTGTGTGTGTGTGTGTGTGAGTGTGAGTGTGAGTGTGAAAGTGTGTTGCTGTCTTGTCATTTGATGCAGCGTACCTCATTGTTTTTTGGGAAAAACCATTAGAATGCACACACAGTACATTTGTACTTAAGGCACCTCAGGGTGCAGTGATACCCACTTTGGGAACCTCTGCTTTAGGTAATAAGATTTACAGCTGCATTCAAATTCAACAGCAGGTGAACGGTTTATGGAACTGTTGATTTTGTTCTGCTGAATGAAGAAAAGAGGCGATTTGTGCAAATAATGTATACGCTTGATAGAACTCTGCTACACAGGAGTGAAGTGTGATGTCTCTGATAGATAACAGTGAATTTAGGCTTCTAATGTACATCCATAAGGCTGTCTAAAAACAGTACTATCATGTTGGTGTGGACCAGACCCTAGATCAGAACTGATATTAAAGCACTGATAAAAAGGACACATTGAGGAAGTAATACTACTTGTTTGAATACTGTGGGCTGTCACTTGACTTTTCTCTCAGATCTTAATAATTTGTATATGTGTGTTTGTGTGTGTGTGTGTGTGTGTGTGTGTGTGTGTGTGTGTGTGTGTGTGTGTGTGCAGGTAACTCCAGATGCTTCCTGTTCTCTGTGTTCCCCAGACTGAGAGTTTATACAGCAACAGGATACAACCAGCACTTCATGTACTTTAACCAGAATCAGCAGACCATGCCCAACGGACTGGTGAGACTACCCTAGTTTAACTAATTTAGGGAAACTTCTGTTGCTCATGGCATGCAATTATCACATGGAGATTAAGATGTACAATGTAATTCACATGTAATTCACTTAATCTAGCCAGTTAATATAGTTTTTTTTCAGATATTGCCTGGTACAGGTTTTATTATTCAGGGGACTAAAACCTTTATTAAAACTAACTGTCAACCGGTCCTCTAACCTTTCATGTTATTGATGCGATACAGTGTTATTCATACATACAGTATTTATTGTAAACGTTACACCAGTTGTATTTTTCACATTGGTAAAAAGGCAGCCCTAATCGCCAGTAAACAAACAGGGCTGAACTGCTATTCGGCTCTCATTAGTGTCGTTTCCAGCAGCAGCAGACAGCTGTTTTCAGTGAAAAAGCTCTGATTACGCCACCTGCCCAGCACCAAACAGCAGACAGACAAAGTTAGTGATTAGCCCTGTGTTCCAATACCCATACTACCATACTATTTAGTATGCTAGAAAAAGATTTATGTCAAATGCAGTATTCCAAAAATACCAGGATGTCATACTGCATCCGCTCGGATTTTGCAGCATGCATGCCAGCATGCTTTTCTGGCTATACTGACCCACAATCCCTTGCCAGAATATATAAGCAATAGGGTCAAAGATCAAGTCGCAATTTTATGAAGTTTTAGTATGTGGCCAATTGTATGCATACTGCATGCAGCTGCAGTACATACTAAAAGTAAAAAGTATGCGATTTGGAACTCAGCCTAGCTTTTTGTCAGGAGTTGACTATGAGAGCTAAAATGCTAGTGAATAGCAGCTTATTCTGCATATTCCCCTAAGTGGCCAAAAAAATCAATCAATGAATGGAGCTTTAAAAAGAATTGGTAATAGTCAGAAAATGTCAATCTCTTCTGATGTGGTATTACTGTTGGCATTATTTTCATCTTTATCTATATATTAAGTGTTAAACAAAAAAAGACTTCAATGATAGATATGGTTATTCTTATTAAATACTTGTCTTAATTCTTTGTGTCTCATGGTGTTTATGTTTTGTGGTCTTCATCAGGGTATGGGCGGTCAGCAATACTACTTTGGCCTGTGGCTGGACAGTGATTTTGGTCGTGGTCATAGCCGTGCACGGCCCAAGTGCACCACCTACGGCAGCCCACAGCTTTCTGGAGAGGAGGACTTCACCCTGGACTCAATGGAAGTGTGGGCGGTCGGAAAACCCCCAGAACCAGAGGAGGTTAGAGTGCTTGCTTCTTTTTTTCCGCCTTTATTTGATTGCAGGCTAGGGGTGTCACGATTTCAAAATAAAATCGATGGAAACAAGCTTTCGATTTGGACTATTGAAATCAAGAGCAGGATCCCTGATTCCACCCGGTATTTGTTTCTCTCTCCATCCCCGCCTACTTGCGCACATTAAAAGGACCAGACACAACATCGCTTACTGGCTGGTAGCACGCAGCTAAAGACACAGGGTAATGATAGCTTACCGGTAGCCTGCAGATTGGCTTTTCCATGCACCATGGCCACTGCCGGAGTCGGAGATGAAACAACATAACTGGAAAATCCTCCTGCTTCCCGAAAGTCACCGGTGAGGCAACATTTTGCCTTCCCCGTTGCGGAAACAAAAACCAAGGTAAAGCATGTGGGCTCCAATGGGACTCCATGGTGCCTTTAGGTGCACCTTATTAAACTAATGGTGCATTCAATTACACTTTGTTAATTTTGAGAAACTCAAATGTTTTCCTCTGTCATCTCGTGGCTCTTATTGTGAGATTGCTGCCGAAAATTGAATTGTATTGCGACCTTAAAATCGAAAGTCAAATCGATTTGTGGATTTGGAGAAACTTGACACCCCTATAGCAGACACAATGGAGGCAGGAAACAAGGTGGGTGGGGTGGCGTGGGGGTTGACATGCAACAAAGGTACCTGGCTGCAGTTAAACCGGGGATTACACAATCAGAATACTTGTTCAATTCTTTATTCATCCTGCGAATGTTAAGGAGGATCCATGCTGTTTTCCAAGGTGATCTTGCCTGACATATTTCCACACAGTAACACTGGGACGGACTCAGTACAGCCAGTCTTCTACTGTCCTACACTGCAGGCTCACAGCAGTGTTGGAGTTTGTCCACAAAGGTGGCTAATGCGGCTGCTGTGAGGGGACACATAAGGAGAAAACAGCAGGGACATCTGCTGGGCAAAAAGGAGGAGAGACGTGGGAATTAAAGAGGGAGACATGTGTATGCACAGCTGTAGGTGTAGTGTTTTCACACTTTTTTTTCTCGTATACTCTCAAGGAGTAACAGACCTTACAATTTTCTTTTTCAGCTCTACAATCCGTCACACACTGAAATCCATTTCAGTAGAATTATAACAAAACAGGCCACCCATTTTTTTGGCATGTAATTACATACATGCCTAATGTTGGCATGTCATTAACTGTACCACAAATAGAGAACCTCATTTACATTCCAGCTGTTTCCTTTAGAACATGAAGAATTAAAGCCATTGTATTTGCGTATGTTTTGTGTTTCAGGGTGAGGAGGGGAAGGGCAAGAAGAGTATCCTGGATATGGATCCAGAGGTCCAGGCCATGATGGAGATGGCAGGGAAGACTCTACACAGCCAGGGCCTCAGGGAGCCAGAGGAAGACTAGGAGCAGTGAGGGGCAACAAAACCAAAACAATCTTAACTTATCTAGGCTCCCGTTCCATCTGGTACTGACACAAGTTGGGATTTTATCATCTCACATAGCTGGACAATATTTATTACACCTGACTTTAAGACATGTCTCCTGTATACAAATTGGATTTCTCCCTTTCACCCTTCAACACACAAAATGCAGCTGCTGTAAAAATATGGTGTTGGTTAGTGAAGATGTCATCACAACATAAACCAGGCTAACTAGGTCTAAAGGCAGCTTATAAGTGGTCTGTAAAGCCTGGTCTAACCCATACACACAACTGAAAGCTACGAGTGTGCAGGCTTCAAGCCAGCTTTCATCATGCGTTTGAAAGGGACCAATGTGTCATGGCTGTGTTCACTCTTATTTCCTCCAAGCTTCACTGGTGTTTGACAGAAGCTAACAAATATACGAGAGATACCACAGAAAAAATGTATCAGATAAGGGGCAGTGGAAGCAGTTTGTTTCTCAGCAGTTGCCTCAGTCAACCATAATGACAAGGCATCCACATCATCTCTATTGAAACCACTAACTCAAGTATTAGGTTGAGGAAAGTGAGCACAACAAAACAGTAAGTTATACCATTTATAGTTATGTATAACAGTAAAAGAATACATGGAAATATCCTAAAGGGTCTTAGTTCAAAGGAGGTAAGGATCATCTCAAAGCAGACATATCATGTTCTCATACTGTCTGTCTGAATACACTTGTATTCATCCTCAGTCAGAAACAGGGAGGATTAATGTGGGCTGATTAGATCATTTTCTGGTCTAATCAGCCCACATAAAACACACTGGGTTGTCTTATTTCACAGTTTGTGGGTTGGTAAAGTGTTTGCGCTGGAAAAAGTGAGTTTTTCATGATATGTCCCCTTAAAGGCCATTTTAAGAAAAGCCTAATTGTGAGTTGCTGTGTGACTGATTATTTTATTGCTGCAATATTGACAAATCTTGAGGTTTAGAAGACCAATTGTGACATACACAGGCTTGTTAGTCATTCTCTATCTACTGTACTAGTTCACCGTCTGAGCCATTCTATGTATATGTGAACATGTGACTAATGAGATCCTTCATAAGTTGTTTAAACATCTGAGAAGTTTAGGAGTTCTTCAGGGAATTTCTCGAGTACAAGACTTGAGATTGACTGTTTATTCAAATACCAGGGATTCTAAATACTTTGTCCCTCCTCAAACTGACAGCTTTGGATAAGCTTTATGAATACAAGAGACAAAACGTTCTTCTAACTACCCATTTTTACAGACTGGATGCACTACTGGATTGTTCATTTACTTTAATGTTTTTGTTCAAGGTGTGTTGCTTGTTCACCCACTTTATGACCCAGACATTAGATGAGAGGTTGGACTGATCTGCCCATTATGGCATTATGGCATTTTTCTGGAGCAAATCTACAACATGGAGCAAAATGTACAACAGTGTAAAGACAAATAGAGGAATGCCTGTATATGTTTATCATTATAATAGACCTGTATTGTCCATGCAGATGTGATACTGTGCATTTTATTGTCTTACTGCATTAAGCCGAGGATTGTTATCAAGTACAACTTAGACTGAGGAACTGCATCCAAATCAACAGGAGTGTGGTACAGATTTGCAATATAGTGAAGAAGTGGGCCAGTTTATCAGGGCTTGGATGCAACAGAATCACTTAATACAGTGCAGAGGTGATTCAGTATATCGCCATATAGTTTGCCCACTTGCTTTTAGCAGTAAGTTTAACTAGTTACTGACCAATCAAACACTGTAAAACATCACTGGCACGGGTAGGCGTTTATGTCCTTAGACCCCAGTAGAAAAGTTTTGGACTAGATAGGGAATTTACAAAATATGTACCTGTAGCACTGTAGTAGGACAAATGACCATTTAGTCATCAGAACCACATCTATCTGGTCATTTTGGACAATTGTGCAGTTCGAATTATGCGTATTGCCTCCTACAATAATTTCAGTGTCGTAGAATATAGTGTTGAAGACTAAGAATAAGTTGATGTAGGGTGTTCTGTGTGTGTGTGTGTGTAGTGAAACCAGTATCCGAGTGTTGCTTGTATTACAGTAATAAGGGGCCTAGAAGGTGCAACTTTCACTTGTTTCTCAGTTGAGGGAACTGTGACAATTTCTGTCTTCATTTGATCACGTCTGACAGACGGGCTGTAAAATGTTGGCATCAGCATATAATTAGTCTAATAAGTTAGTACTAAAACAGACACCTGCTCAAAGACTGAAAGGCAACTCTGTGCTGATTCTCTTCCTCCTCTTCTCCTCTGCTATCATGCAAATGATTGAGCCAAGTTACACATGCAAATCTCCTATATAATCTTACAGCAACTCACACAGTAGCACATTGGACATGGTTCCATAAAGAATGTTTATACTTGTCTTTATTTGTGTATGGAAATGATTTTATTATTTTATTCCCAGAAACGTGAATATATTATTAACTCGGTTTCACCTCATATGCTCTTACACTTATTATTCTACCCTAGCTACATAAAAAACAGTTTATAACAACTGCATGTCTCAATTAGTCAAACTTGACTTGTATAGTACCTTTCATTTAAGGCCATTTCAGAGATCTTTTTAGGTCTATGACTTATCTATGCTTATGATGTTATTGTTATAGGCCAACAATAAGATAGCAGAAATATACTCTAAACCAGGGGTCTTCAACGGCTTTTAGGCCAAGGACCCCATGGCTGAAAGAGAGACAGAGCAGGGACCCTCTACTACATACAGTATATATATATATATATATATATATATATATATATATATATTTAGTTGCATATTACACTGGGCCAGATGGATGAAAATGGATGGATCAATATGTATATATGCATATATCATGTTTTAATGTTAACCATACATGTAGAAGGCACAGTGTCCTTAAGCTGAACTGTATCGTGGATGGCTACCATGATGGCTACCTCACTTAGTCAGTGTATCATCAATGTTATGTAAATTCAGTGTTTCTTTTTGTTGTTTTTTGTTGTTTTTAAATAAGCAGATTCATCTTTGCTAATAACATGTTGGATTCAGACATATTCTAATTTGAACAACAACAAAAAACTTTCAAATAAATATTAAAAACTAATTTGGCGGGCGCCTGAGTTGTTCACCTGGTAGAGTGCATGCCCATATATAGAGGTTTACTCCTCGACGCAGTGGCCGTGGGTTTGACTCCGATCTGCAGCCCTATGCTGCATGTCATTCCCCCCTCTCTCTCCTCTTTCATGTCTTTAGCTGTCCTATAGAAATAAAGGCCTAAAATGCTCAAAAAATAATCTAAAAATATAAAGCAGTAAAACAATGAAAAACCAAAACCAACGGTTTTGTAATCAGATTGATAGCCAACCTTTTAGTCTTGTGTTTCTATAAAATGATCCAGTAATTTATAGGCCAGATGCAAGGATTAGAGCAAACAGGGAATACATTGCCTTCTCTGCTAATGCTACTCTCATCTACAATTATTTCCACAAAGCATACTTTTTTATTCAGTAGCCCCTGAAAAATGTGATGTTTGTTTCGTATTGAACAGCATTAATGTCCAGCAATTAAACAAAACACGTTTGATTTTGCTCTCATTCTTTATGAGTTGAAATAAAAGTTTTAAGACTTTTTTTTCAGAGTTTCTATGCACTCAAAATGCTTATTTCTCTCAAATTGTGTGCACAAATCTGTTAAACTCCATGTTAGTGAGCCAAAATAATCCATCTACCTGACAGGTGAGGCCTATCAAGATGCCGATTTAACAGCATTATTATTAGACAGGTGTGCCTAGGGCTGGTCACAATAAACAGCAGCTCTGTGTGCAGTGTTACCACAACACAATGCTACACATGGCACAGGTTTTCCTGCTGAGAGCAGGGATGTCCACCAGAGCTGTTGCCCGTGAAATGAATGTTCATTCCACTACCACAAGCCTTGTGTTCCAATGTCATTTGGAGAATTTGGCTGTACATGGAACCACGTGTCACCAGGCCAGCCGTGGACATCCACATGGAGCTACTTCACCTGCAGGATCGTCTGGAGCCAGACACCAACAGTCTTCATTCTGCAGGATATTACATAAGTATTACGCTGATACAACTTTTGCAATTTAACTTAATTATGGTTTTAAAAGCCAGACTTTCATTGTAATAGAGTTAAATATATAAATACATTTATAAATATAAAAGAGGTAAATATTCCTAAATGTCAGAGGGAAATACTGTTATAGATGAAATTACCCATCAGTGTAAAGTAGGCAAAATGAGCAAATACATGTTAATCCATCAGTCCTAATATTCCAATAATCAGCCTATAATATATAATAATATAACTCCCAAAGGGATCATACTGCAACATAATACTTCAGTTTTGATATTTTAGGTATTATGCTGATACTACTTTTGCTCTTTAACTTAAGTAAGATTTTGAAAGCAATACTTTTATTGTAATAGAGTAGGATATTTTGTAACTGTGGTAGTAGCTTTACTACTTTTACTTGAAAGGCTATTGGATGAGTTAAAAAAAACATTCCTCTATCTTTTTATCCTTCTCATTTATTTAATTTATTACTGGGATTGTTTCAAGTTAATGAAATGATTCTTGGTCATGTCAGGACCTTCTGGACCACCTTAATGGACAGTTAGGAGTCCCCGTACCGCCTTTTGAGAACCACCTGTCACACATGTGTTGATAGATGGGGTTTAAGATGGCGAGGCTTTCTCTGTGTCCAAAGAGACAGCGGCTGGCTGGGAGCAGCTTGTCACACATGTACACTTAAGCATGGAAAGCTCCCGAAACATTTCTTTAGAAAGGAAATACTGGGCCCAGTTTGATCCCGACAGGGCCCAGTGGCCCACTTTAAAACGCTCTCGCACAGTGGAGCATATGCAGTGGAGTTTGCATAGATAGCGTCCTTGCTTCCGGTCCCTTTTTTATAATGCAAGTGAACTTTTACTTCCTTGTACACACAGATAGAGGAACTGACCGTTTTGCGGCTGGCTCTTTTGTCAACACTCTACATCCTCTCAGCTTCATTTCATGACTTTCAAATCATGAGCACTTAGAAGACGAGCGGCAACTTCGTGGAGCTGAAAATAATAAGAAGAAGAAGTCACTTGTAAGGTAAGTCTTTTTACTTTTCTTCCAATGTGTTTTTGGTACGTGCTGAGCCGCCTGTGTGTCCCTTCAATTAGGAGAGGGGAAATCCGCTTTTTACCGGCAGCATATAGCAGCATGCACTCGGTTCCATGCCCGTCATACCGGTTCCACCGGCTGCAATTACACAACAGCAGTTCTATCTCTCTGTTCTCATGGGGTAATGGCACTGGTGGGCGGTAACTAAGTACTACTCAAGTATTTACTCAAGTACTGTACTTATGTACAAATTTGAGGCTACCTGTACTTTACTTTATACTTCTACTCCGCTACATCAATCTGACATCTTTAGTTACTACTGCAGGTACTTTTCAAATAAACATTTTGCACACAAAATGTTTTACTATGGATGAAAGTACCCACCACAGAGCTCCAGTCCAGCTGAGATGATGAGACCATTAAACACACCCTTTCTACAATGGGAGGATTCTTATACTTTGAGTTATTTTACTTTGAATACTTTAGGTGCATTTTCCTAATGATACTTACATACTTTTACTTATATATGTGAATACTTCTTCCACCACTGGTTAATGGTGAATAGGGCTATTGTGTATTCTGGTGGTTCTCTTGGGTAACCACTTAAGTAAGAGAAACACTTGAAAACATGTGTAGATACAGGATAAATAGCATGACTTATAGCATTCATGTATGTGTGTGTGTGTATATATATTATATATATATATATATATATGCAAAGTTTTGAAGAAGTTTTTTATTATTATTCATGTTCCTTACGGTAATTCCCTTTTTTTGGATCCCCTTTAGCTGCTAACAGTGGAGCAGCTATAGCTAGACCCTTCCCGGGGTCCACATACAAGAATCACAACATATACAGTATGAACAGTGTCAACACATATTCCACGCAGACCCATTTTGCTTAGTTTTTAATAAAACTTCTCAGTTGTATACTGTACATACAGATGTCAATTTATTAGGTCCACCTTGCTAAAAGGCTAATACTAATTCTATGAATAGGAATGAATCAATCATAACTTCATGAAGGTTATAATGGTGAAACAAATAAGTGCTTGGTTTTTGAATTATGAGATATCTGTATTGATAGAAAATGATTTAATCAAATATTACTTGTGTTTGACATGTCTCTTCATTTGATCCATTTACAGAAATGTTGATTAATGCGCGTTGTCCTCCCAAATAAAATGAATTGGAGCATTACACTGTCATGAGCTGTTTTAAAAATGTTCTTCACCCAAAGTAAGCTCTAAAACTGGCTGGAATCCAAGTTTCAAGAGCCTTTTTTCTGATAAAGGGAGTCTACAGTGTTATTTTGTATTGCCAACAAAACAAGGACCTTTGAATGTCTACATAATTAGCTAAAAAGTAAAGGTAGGACTTTCTAAATGTTGACAAGCAATGGCACAAAATATTCCGGTTTTTGCCCATATTCTGAAAAAAGTTATATTCCTCTAAGCTGTTTACATGGCTAATGAAAAGGAATATTCCACTAATGTTCCTGTTTACATGCAGTGTGTGTTTGACAGGGGTCAATGCACTAACTTGTCGTTTATCACGTCAAGATAACAAACAGTGGAACGCCTGGATCTCCTTCAACGTTTTCCACCGGCGGGAGACTTGTTTGACCGTTCGAACCAACCCGTTGTCTCTCCCAACTCGTAAAATAATGAGACTTGGTCAGTGGCTCTCAGCGTCAGATACCGGCGCAAAAATCACCCTTTAGCGTCAGCATGGAATGCACCGGGCAGAGCAGCAGCTCAGTCCCTTTCTTGTCCTGCGTACCACTGCAACGTACATATTGTAACCCCACCCATGATCTTTTCCTAACACCTAACTGTCCCATTCTTTTGCCGCATGTCAGTTAAATGTACGTCCCGACCCAGAGCGTCAAAAAGTGACGCCAAGAGTCCCGACCTAGCACATCTAAATATGATGCTAAAGGAGACTTTTTGCATCAACAACAAACGCCAAAGGCACCTGACCAAGCGTCGCTTTTTGACGCGAGGGGAGTGAGAATGCATTGTTCGAACACAGCTTCCCTCCTTCAACCATCTTTTTTAAAAGGTCAGCATTGCGATATTTGTACATATCCAAAAGTAGGCTACCCTAGCCTTGCAAACTGTTGGCTGGTTGGTTTGTGTACAAGGCACAGAGATGACCGTAAACAGGCAAGAGGCAACTTGCGGTAAAAACCCCAATTGAGACGCATATTTTGAATTCGCTGTATACATGTCTAAAGAATGTTCCTAAAACCTGAATAGCATATCCCACATGTCCAGCCCTAATTCTGAATATCCAAACAGAATTAAGACATGTGGGATATGCCAGTATTATTTGGGTTTTATAATCATTGTTTGGATATGTTTACAGCACATTCAGTTGGGTTTTTACTGCAGTTTACGGCCAGTTAACAGCCTCTTACCTATTTAGAGATTACGGTCACACTTATTTTAAACATTAGGATATTTATCTATATATATCAACGGTTTTTTGATATGCGCATACATCACAACGCCAACCTTTTTTAAGAAAGTGGTTGAAGGAATGAAAGAAGGGTTGAACAAGTCTGCCACTGGTGAAATCCTGAGAGTCTTGCTAGAGTCGGGGCGCGCTCCAGTCATTTCAATCGTTCTGTGTAAGGTGCTCATTAAACTCAGTCCGAGGCAGTCTTATTCCTGTCTTGATGTTCCAACAAAATCAAACATGTTTGATATTAAAGGTGCAGTAGGTAAAACTTATAAAACTAACTTTCTGTCATATTTGCTGAAACTGACCCTATGTTCCAGTTGAACTACATGAAGCAGGTCATTTAAAAAAATTAATCTGGCTCCTCTGGCACCACCTACAGCCTGTAGTGAGATTTGCAAAAATCCACCATTTCCTGTTTTTTGGCTAAATCCTGGATCTTCCCAATCCTACCTACAGCACCTTTAACGTAAGTTTTAAGTCTTGGTAGTGAGGTTAAATCTTGTGAACATTGTCAATAACCAATGGGTGTGCTCCCTCCAGCACCAAACAGGAAGCTGCGAGAGCCAGTGTTGTTTATGGTTGCTATGGCGGCGTGCTAAGCTAAATGCTAAAGGGGGAAAGTTGCATGTTTTTAACAATTCTGAAGCGAATCATCCAATGGGAGTTTTACCGGCAGATAAACGCAGACCTCCAGGTACTGCCGCCATTCATCTGCATGTATGGCGGAACAGAAAATAGACAAACTTTCACTTAAGTTATCAGCTAATTTACAAGTGACCATTTGGCATTACACATGATCATATTCAATGTTAACATCCAGCAAGTACAATCTACGATACGATACGATACGATACAACTTTATTGTCAGCCAAAGGCTGAAATTCTTTGTACATCTTTACCTTTGCACATGGCACTTCCTGAATGTGCAGAACATAACAGAATATGTAAACAGAAATGTTGTTAGGCATACATTAAATTGTAAACAGAAATAATCGATTATGAGCCGGCTGATTATAGATGCAGCATCGTCCATGTCCACGATTCCATGCATCGATTATTTGATTAATTTCAACACCTCTAGTCAGAATCCTAGAAAACAATGGACGCATCATCTGTGACATCACCCATTGGTTTGTTGCATGTCCTTTTGAAGCCTCGAGTTTGGCCATATGGCCGTCGCCAGCTTGTTTTTTTTTAACTGGACATGAACATTGGACATTTTTGATGAGAGGCTGTGGAGGATAACGCGGCCAAGCCAGTGTTGTTTATGGTTGCAATGGCGCTGCGCTAAGCTAAACGCTAAAGAGGAAAAGTAGCTGATTTTCAACCCAATCGTCAGACTTTCCCGGCTAACGCTAGTGGTAGCTAGCTGGCTTGGTTGGCAAAACGCTGAACAAAACATTTTTAGGCAACCAAAATGTTCCAATTAACTTTGATGAAATAAAACACACAGTGAGAGGGTCAAAGTTCATGAAAAAATCACGACCAACCCAAAAACAAGTTAACAAAGGTTTTTGACCCATTTAAGTGCAATTTCAAAACATCTATTGTCACTACTGTCTCATCTGTTCCTCTGGCCTTGGTCTAATTTAAAGTGATGGTTCAGTAATTACGCCATGACCTCGCCAACACTTTTCACCTAGAAGTTAGCATGCGCGTGCGTTATAGCTGAATACGCTTAGCGCGGGTCTAATAGACACTATCGAATTCGTAATGACCCAATAATAATGCCGTGACGTACAAACTTCGCTACATCTGATACATATAGGTTATTACCATAAAAGCGTGAATACTACGTTTGTTCTCTTCAGCTCTCTGTTGCTGCTGCTGCTACCTGCAGTTAGACGAGTGCTTAGGGCCGTCTACAAATTACTACACCAAAAAGAGATACAACTAAAATATTTAATAATTTAATGATTAAATAAGGCAATTATTACTTGTCTCCTGCTAGTTATACTACAGTACTTACTTTAAAAAAAAAGTTAAATTAATGAATATTTTTGTTGCATCTCTTTTCGGTGTTGTAATTTGTAGACGGCCCTAAGCACTCGTCTTACAGCAGCAACAACAACAGCAGAGAGCAGAAGCCAGCAGGCAAGTGTTATTTACATAAACTTCTGGTGTACTTACAAACTTTCCAATCCATTGTTTTATGAGTGCATAACCTATTTGTACTAGTGTAGAAGTTTGGTATCATTTCGGGCATTATTAGTGGGGTCATTTACGAGATACAAACGTGGGTCCATTAGCCCCTGCGCTAAGCTAATCAGCGGCTAACGCTACTCTACGCTAACTCTCCCAATGTTAGACCCAGGTGAAAAAAGCTTCTGGGGGGGTGTTTGGCTCGAGGTCATGGTGCAAAGGACCCTAGGGTGAAATTACTCCGAACCATCACTTTAACCAGTGAGAAATGTTTTGCCTCTTGTTGCATTTGGTATTTTGTGTGATGCAATTAATGCAGTTTTGACCCATTTAAGTGCAATTTCAAAAATGTGAATTAAATTCCCATGAAATGTGATCTTATTAACCTTAGTTGCTAGGTGCGTGTATTTGTGTGTATACATATGCATTCCTTCACTGTATATATGTTTCAGTGTGTGTCTAAGGAATGACACACCAACAGAGCAAAACATGTTAAAATTCTGCACAGTGCATCATCACATCCTAATTTCATATAAACACTGGTTTTCCTGAAGCGGGCGTGTTTGCATGTGTGACGTGAACACATTTATGGCTGTATTGGCACAGTATTTGTGTTATGTACTGCTGCAGCATGGGTATGAGGAAATTAGTTTAGTTTAGTCTAAATAAGGCTACTCCCAATTGGGGACAATCCCTTCACAGGGTAAATGTTTGAGCAGGTAAAACGGGAATAGTTGTGTAACGTCAGTTAATCATTTATTGATATTAAGCAAGAGATTCATCGGCACACTCTTTATAATGATAAGCATCAAAGCATTCTTTCTGATGTATACAACATCACACGTCTTTTTAATCACATCTAAAAATAAAGAATGGGGTCCCAGTGCCAATGATTTTTAAGAGTTTATGGACTTTTCTAAGTGATTCTGTGTTGTCTTTAATTAACACATTATTTCGTTTTTGGGTGTCGAAAAATCCTAGAAAACTCTTCACAGTATATTTTTATTGATATTTCATAACATAGTGTAGTTCAAATGTCATTCAACAGAAGTCCTGTGGCACTGTTTTGTTTTGATATCTCTATTCATTTGCAAGTTAAATATTAGGCATTGTGACGTACCATTTTAACCTTCAACGCTATACCTCAACTCCACAAGTATGTACCCACACTATTTTTATTTTACACTATATTCCTGGTCCGTTTCAGCCATAGAAATGCACCGGGTCATGGGAAGTCAAACTGTTATCCAGTTACTGCCACACACATATGCTGATAAGATGGTAGGCACTGCGACTGTAGAGTTGTGCTTTTTAATAACAAATGTTTTTTCCAGTCTAATGACGTTGTCTATTGTTGTCTAAGTTTTAACTCCAATCAAAACAGCCCCATCCTCATTACCACCAATGCCCATCTAACTTTCTCCCTCAAAGCCACGAAGAAATAAACTAATACAGTGTGCTGTATGTATAAAATAAACTAATACAGTGTACTGTATGTATAAAATAAACTAATACAGTGTACTGTATGTATAAAATAAATGATTGACATAGAGCACGAGGGATTGTATTGAAACAAGACTGATAATAATAAAATGAACTGTGGCAGAAAGAGAGCATGGTCACTATAAGATATGTATCTGAGCTCTTAACATTTGCATGTGATATTAATACTGCTGTTGTATGTGAGGAAAAGTGGATGACAGATGTGAGGATCCACAGCTGGAGAGGACACACAGAAACACTAATCGATAGGAGAACAGGGGAACTCCAAAGTTTAACCCTGATGATGCCTAAGGCTATGTTCACACTTGGCGTCTTTTTTTACAAGAAAAGTTGACTAGAGCGCTTTTGTAGTAAAAAAAGCTGGCAGCGTTTTGGTTCCAAAAAGTAGCTGAGAGCGTCTTTTGTTGCTATAACAACAGCTGCTACAGTATTTCAATTTTATTTATAGTATCAAATCATAACAAGAGTTTTCTCAAGACACTTTACAGATAGAGTAGGTCTAGACCACTCTATAATTTACAAAGACCCAACAATTTCCCACAAGCAAGCATTTGGTGCATCACTGGCGCGGAAAAACTTCCTTTTTACAGGCAGAAACCTCGGACAGACCCAGGCTCTTTGTGGGGGGCATCTGTCGCTGCTGGTTGGGGCGTAGCGGGGCGTAGCAGGGTGGTGCGGGGCGTAGCAGGGCGTAGCAGGGTGGTGCGGGGCGTAGCAGGGCGTAGTAGGATGGTGCGGGGCGTAGCAGGGCGCGTAGAGTGCAGTTTTTAGCTGCCTGTGAATGAAAGTCTTTGTGTCTCTCCTGTCTGTCTCAGCTGCAGAGATGGCTTCTAGGGAGCAGCAGGGCGAGATGACGGAGTACAAGAAGATCCTGATCAAACGGGACTTGGAGATGGGCGTGGTTATGACGGTGTTTCGGCAGAAGACGGAGCGGCTCACTGTCCAGGTCATCATGGAGACCCGGCAGGTGGCATGGACACGCACTGCAGACAAAACCGATGGTGTTTGTGAGTATATTAATTATTATGTTAATCTGGGCTGGGACGATATGCTTTTGTCCCGATTCGATTCCTTCACGATACAAGGGTGCCGATTCGGTTTGTATCGTGATATACAGTACCTATATATATTTATTGTGATTCTACAAGTATTGTGATTCGATAGTATTGAGTATTGCGATTTTTTTCATAACTTCTTTAACAAAAACAAAAGTTGAATAATACACTTTCTAAAAACTAATTGTTTTCGAATCACAAATCCGTCAGTCTGACTGGATTTTCTGCTTTTGCTCTGTTTTGCTGGAAATGGATTTCATGTAGGCGGTAGCGTATAAACAGTAAAATATTTAGATCAATCATTGGTAAAATAAAAACTAGTGATTCTAGGGAAAAGAATAGATTTTAAAAATCATCGCAAAAAAATCACAATATCTATATATATATATTTTAAATTTTTTTCCCCCATCCCTAATACTAAAATTTTAAAATCATCATCTTCTTCTTAGTTAATATTTTTCAGAGACAATATATCTTCACCATTAAAGCCATTGGGATAGTAAAATGTGGGGTATACTCGCCGCAGCCGACCTGTCGAGCGCCAGTGTGACGTCATGGGAGCTCCGTAACTGTTTATGCTGGCGCGTGGTGGTCGCGACACTAGCTGCAGGCTTCTCCTGAACAGAGGTGGCGCTAATGAGGAAAGGCTACCATCTTTGCTCTTTCTACGGACTAGAAGAAGAAGAAAAAGGTATACAACAGCAGAACTGGCAGCAGCATTGACGTCAATGCTCGGATTTGATTGGATGAGCTACTTGGTGGGATCGAGCCTTTCATTCACCATAAAAGAACTCCTCTTAACCCAGGAAGTTTACCAGAGAGACCTGCAGTCACTCTGAGAGTCCTGGCATCACGCTCCCTCGAGCTCGTTCATGCTTCCTGCTTCCCGCTTTGTCGCGCGCTGCTGAAAAAAATAGAGTGGTGA
Source organism: Perca fluviatilis (assembly GCF_010015445.1). Classification (NCBI taxonomy): domain Eukaryota; kingdom Metazoa; phylum Chordata; class Actinopteri; order Perciformes; family Percidae; genus Perca; species Perca fluviatilis. Next base: position 41,633,386 of record NC_053119.1, read on the forward strand.
GCGCCCTCTGGACGCGCACTCAAAATCCTGGCGCCAGCGGGATCTACGTCATTTTGACGTCACATTGGCGCACACCAGCTTGGCTGCGGCGACTGTAAAAAGGCCTTAAGCGTGTGCAAAACTTTGGATGAACTTTAAAGAATTACAGTAATCAATCACACGAAATATTTGACGTTGACTCAATGTAAAAAAAAAATATTCACTTTAATTTATAGTTTTTTATATCCATGCAATTTATTTTCTTAATGTAGAGCAAGCCAATTATTTTCATTTGTCCAAAAATGTAAAAAAAATTGTTGTCTTCAGTCTTAATGTAAATAATCTATTCAGTTTAATCTGACATGTTTACAACCATTTTTTGAATGTTATAACAAACTAATTGTTTTAGGTTTTCTCAAAAAAACATATTTATTGTACATATCTGTTGTACATAAATGTTTGCAATTTACGTGGATGAATAATCTCCTTCAGTTTGATGTCTAGCTGCCAGTTTATATTGTATCCCAATAAAATAAAATAGTTTCACCATAAACATGATTTACAACATTTAGTTTATATCAAAAAACTACACATTTTCAGCTATTAGAGTGAGAAAATACATATTAAGCAAACAACAGCATTGTTTGCTTTTTTCAGTATAGTTGACTGAATTAGTATGTATAGCTTTAGTTAGCTTTAAATTGCTATCTCATGCAGTGCATTTTACATTATATTCATGATGAACACAGTGATGATGACAAAGGTACCCTGTGGAGTTTTTTGCCTTTAGTACTGTAATGCTGTAAAGCAATGTTTTTACGATTGGCCCCCAGATTATTAAGGACACACATGCACGCACATTAGCATCCAGGCGACTTGGTATATATTCTGACTACCAGTTTTACTCTTTCCACTCACAGAAATGTACCACAATCAAAATAACATTCACCTTTATTGTTTTTTTGTTATGTTTTTTATTTTTACCTTCATCATTAGGAACAAGTTCTTGTTTACAGTGGCGGCCTAACAAGTGACAAAGCTACTTAGGGGAAGAGAAGGAGGGCTAAGAGATAAAAATACATTACACAAACAGTATACATATGAAAGTAACACTTCAAATTGTCAGTGAACTAGTTTAGAGGCAGATCTAAAAACACAGCAAACCAAAAGGATCTGCACGCCACTAGGGATTATTCATATTTTTCTTTGTGATTTGGGAGAACCAACCCTTAAAATAGAAAAATGTTATTCTACATTGGGCAGTATGTATACACTGTTTTGTGTCATCTCGCCATGATATGTTGGTTATGTAATTAAGCGGATATCACCATGGCTGAATGTTGAACTTGTTGCGCAAGCGCTGTACAATGCACTACCTCGACTGGCTACTAGATACTTGATCTTGGTATTATTTGGTATGTTAGTAATTTCTTTTAAGTCTTCTTTAATAGAATCCTGGTAAATATTGTTCCATCAAGAAGATATTAAGGAGAGGGGCATGCATGGGGCTGTGCTGGTCTTTAAAGCTGTCACACATGGTGATGGTTGCACTTGCAGGATTCACCTTAGCTCCACCCGGGCTCACTGTGGGCCACATGTTTGACTCATCCCCCTTATATTCTTAGCCACCCTTACATTCTTCTTTATCTTAACATCCATCCTATTGGCCCCTGAATAGCCTCACCAATGCAGGTAGTTTTCAGTGCCTTTTGTTGTCTGTAGTAGGAGCGAAAGCTGCTCTTGTCATTTCCTTCCCCACATTTCCTCAAAACCGACTCTCTGCTCAGCTCTTTTGTAGCTGAGTCATCACTGCCTGGTCTATATCGATGACGTTTCACTTCCGGGATTGCTCCGGTGCCGCCGGAAATTCCGCTGGATGCCCCGTGTGCATTTTATCCCCCCTTACGGGCTGTGGTAGTAGCCGTATATTTTATGAGTCGGGCTGTTATGGGGTGCTGCCGCTCTATCGCTAGCTATAGGTGGAGAAATTCATGCACCCAGCTGCTGTGTTAATCACTGCGGGTTGACCTGACATTAGCTGAGGCGTTGTAGTGAGCTAGCGGGCTATCGGTTGCACTAATTCCCATTAAACTGAACATTTCCATTGATGGTGAAGTGAGACAAGGTGAATGGGACTTCTTTGGGAATATTTATGTTGAAGTTTCGGTCTAATGTAATCGCAATATCTGGCGGAAAAATGGCAATTTGATTTTTTTCCCCCCAAATCTTTCAGCCGTACTTTATTGCATTGAATTCAGTCATAGTTGCTAAGAGATTTCTGATGTTGCAGTTAAGATACTATTTGTGGATATTTTGGGTGTGTGTTTTGAATCTCCTGCACCACAGTATGTCAAAGTGTGAAAATAACCATGCCCTAAAGAAAGCTAACTATAGCAGTGTGAGAGCTGAAAAAGAACCATGTCAATTCTATTCTACTGTTTGTCACTTGTGTTTTTTATGATTCAGACTACAGGTGGAATTCACCTGCCTTAAAACAAAAACTAATTAAATAAAATAGATCTTGGAGGTTACATAAAATAGATAAATATTCTCAGATGCTAAAACAAATGTGTAAAACTGCAAAGCCTGCATGCCACACTACCAGTTCAACATGACGTGCCATGTTTAGTTTTTTTGGCGGCCATGACAAATAGGTGTTATGTCCTGCCATTGATTCAGCAGAAATATGTGCACTGTGTTTCAGTGGACCTGTTTGAGATCCGAGAGATCCGTCCAGGGAGGAACGCCAAGGACTTTGAGCGCTTCAAAGATGGCAAGGACAAACACGATGAAAACAGCTGCTTCACAATCTTCTACGGCTCACAGTTTGTTCTCAACACCCTCAGTCTGGGAGGTGAGCTCTTTGTTTATGTGTGTTCTCATGACTTTTAATCCAAAGTGGATTTATACATTTCCTTTGTTAGGTCTTTGGATATGGTTGATGTTTTGAAGTCCTACAGTATGCTGATTTTTTAGGGATGTCCCGATCAGTGTTGGTCATCTTACTTTAAAAAAGCAATTAGTTACAGTTACAAATTACTTCTCCCAAAAAGTAATTGAGTTAGTCACTCAGTAACTACATTGTAAAAGTAATTAGTTACTCAGAAAAGTAACTGTGATGTTATTTTTTATGTTCTATAACGCTATTACGTTCTATAACATCTTTAACATCAAAGATGTTTATATTAACTGATTGAAGAATAAAAACACTATATACAGTATCACCTGTTGCTGACCCGAAAAATCGAGCGTCGCTTGTTTTAAGAGAGTGGTTCCGTCTCCTTCACTGGAGCTCCCGCTAGCTGCATTTGGGCTGGGGGGGTTGGGTTAGCAGCAGCAACAAGTGTTGTGTAGCATGTGTTATGTGGATAAAGTCTTTTTTCCTGGGCATAGGGTGTATGTTACACTTACTGCACGCTCTGACTACCACCAAAGAATTTCTAATATAGTTACTATATTGGAAATTCTTTGGTGGTAGTCAGAGCGTGCAGTGAGACAGCGTGAACAGGCATCCGCCCAGCCAGCCAATCATCAATTGCATTTGCAACGGTGTGTCATCATCCCCCTCGTCATCTCTCCAGGCAGCTGGTGTGTAGCCAAAGCCTGACACCTCGCGCTTCATTCAACCAAATTGTAGTAAAGCACCACTTTACATTCTCAGTAACGATAACAGCGTTGCAACGATGGGAAAAGTAATTAATTAGATTACTCCGTTACTGAAAAAATAACGCCGTTATACTTAAAGGAACATGCCAACTTATTGGGAATTTAGCTTATTCACCCTAACCCCCAGAGTTAGACAAGTCGATACATACCCTTCTCATCTCTGTGCGTGCTGTAATGCTGTCTGACGGCTCCAGCATTAGCTTAGCCCAGCACAGATCCTGCAGGTAACTGGTTTCCAACTAGCCTACTGCTCCCAATTGTAACAAAGGGGCAAAATAACTCCAACATGTTCCTGTTTACATGTTGTGATTTGTAGAGTCGGCGTGTACAAAAAACAACGTAACATGAGACACAGCCATCTTCTATCTGTAAACAAACCAGGAACTATATTCTCAGACAGGCTTGCTGCGAGCATATCATCTCCCCCAAGTACTATATTCTTCCGCCTGAGAATATAGTTCCGGTTTGTTTACGGTTAGAAGATGGCTGTGTCTCATCTTACGTTATTTTGTTTTAGCACGCTAGTGACTCTAAATCACAACATGTAATAAGGCTATGTTGGTGTTATTTTGTCACTTAATCGAGCAGTAGGATTACTGGAACCATTCACCTGCCTGTTCTGTGATGGGCTGATGCCGCTGGAGCCGTCAGACAGCTTTACAGCACGCACGGAGATGAGAAGGGTATGTATCAACTTGTCTAACTCTGGGGGTTACGGTGAATAAGCTAAATTCCCAATAAGTCGGCGTGTTCCTTTAAACGCTGTTACTCCCAACACTGGTCCTGATCCCGATCACAGTATCTGAACGGAGCAGATTTTTTAACTGATCTGGGATCGGCAATCACCCCAATTACCTTACTCCGATCATGTACATCAGCTTGTAGTGACCAGCGCCTTTCATCACACACGCCCTGCGCCACAGACGCACCGCCAGACTGCCTGGATGCCGCCACAAGCCCCTGGCTGGGCGCCGCTATGTTGGAGTTTACCCTGGTGAACCTGGTGAGCCAGTTGAGGTGGTTCGGGCATCTGGTGAGGATGCCCCCTGGGCGCCTCCCTAGGGAGGTGTTCCAGGCACGTCCAGCTGGGAGGAGGCCTCGGGGAAGACCCAGGACTAGGTGGAGGGATTATATCTCCAACCTGGCCTGGGACGCACCGGGATCCCCAGTCGGAGCTGGTTAATGTTGCTCGGGAAAGGGAAGTTTGGGGTCCCCTCCCCTGCTGGAGCTGCTACCCCTGCGACCCGACACCGGATAAGCGGATGAAGATGGATGGATGGAGATTACTCTAATTATCCACACTTCTTGTGTATTACGCTTAAGACATATTTTAGTTACTTTGTTTACTTATTTTTGTAAACAAAAATGGTGTGCAGCTCCCTACGCCTGCAGGTTGTGGGTGGGAAAACTCTGACTGTTGTTTGTGCATATGCACCAAACAAGAGTTCGGAGTATTCGGCCTTCTTGGAGACCTTGACTGGAGTCCTGTTCTGCTGAGGGACTTCAACGCGCACGTGGGCAATGATGGAGACACATGGAGAGGCGTGATTGGGAGGAACGGCCTCCCTGATCTAAACCAGAGTGGTTGTTTGTTGTTGGACTTCTGTGCTAGTCATGGATTGTCTATAACAAACACCATGTTCGAACATAGGGATGCTCATAAGTGTACTTGGTACCAGAGCACCCTAGGCCAAAGATCAATGATCGATTTTATAATCGTTTCATCTGATCTGAGGCCGTATGTTTTGGACACTCGGGTGAAGAGAGGGGCGGAGCTGTCAACTGATCACCATCTGTTGGTGAGTTGGGTCAGGGGGTGGGGAAAGACTCTGGACAGACCTGGTAAGCCCAAACGGGTAGTGCGGGTAAATTGGGAACGTCTGGAGGAGGCCCCTGTCCGACAGACTTTCAACTCACTCCTCCGGCAGAGCTTTTCGTGCATCCCTGTAGAGGCTGGGGGCATTGAACCCGAGTGGACAATGTTCAAAGTTTCCATTGCTTAAGCTGCGGCGAGGAGCTGTGGTCTTAGGGTCTTAGGTGCCTCAAGGGGCGGTAACCCACGAACATGGTATTACATTCAATTTATCGCACCGTTGTGACGAAAAGAGAGCTGAGCCAGAAGGCAAAGCTCTCGATCTACCGGTCAGTTTTCGTTCCTACCCTCACCTATGGTTATGAAGGCTGGATCATGACCAAAAGAACGAGATCCAGGGTACAAGCGGCCGAAATGGGTTTCCTCAGGAGGGTGGCTGGCGTCTCCCTTAGAGATAGGGTGAGAAGCTCAGTCATCCGTGAGGAGCTCGGAGTAGAGCCGCTGCTCCTTTGCGTCGAAAGGAGCCAGTTGAGGTGGTTCGGGCATCTGGTGAGGATGCCCCCTGGGCGCCTCCCTAGGGAGGTGTTCCAGGCACGTCCAGCTGGGAGGAGGCCTCGGGGAAGACCCAGGACTAGGTGGAGGGATTATATCTCCAACCTGGCCTGGGAACGCCTCGGGATCCCCCAGTCGGAGCTGGTTAATGTTGCTCGGGAAAGGGAAGTTTGGGGTCCCCTCCCCTGCTGGAGCTGCTACCCCTGCGACCCGACACCGGATAAGCGGATGAAGATGGATGGATGGAGATTACTCTAATTATCCACACTTCTTGTGTATTACGCTTAAGACATATTTTAGTTACTTTGTTTACTTATTTTTGTAAACAAAAATGGTGTGCAGCTCTATTATCTGAGCAACTACAAGTATCGGATTGGACTCGGTATCGGCAGATATTCAATATTTAAGAAATCGGATCGGGAGTCAGAAAAGCTGATCGGGACATTCCTACAATATAATAATATTTCAAGTTCAAAGATAATAAATAAAGCTACTAGGACAGCACTTTGTTTTGATAGTTTAATGCCACACAATGGAGGTTTCTGGCGGCGCCCTTCCTCAGCGTGTGCACCGTCAAATACAAACACAGCCAATACTGCACAGGTGGAGTAAATCATCCACAACTAGCACTTCTATCCCAATGGAGGGACCACAACCAATCCTTGTTGTTTAATGTTTAATCTCTGCACTGCTTTAGTGTCTAAAAGGAAGGCATAGGCCATCTGCCAATGTTATCTAGCTCTGTAATAAACAATACAGAAATGATTTGGGTCCATGTTTAAAGCTTTTAAGATTTCTTAGCTATTCCCTATCATTATATTAGGTATCACAAACTTGCTGAAGTGAATTTTTCTTTTTTAATCTTGTGAACCTATTATCAAGCATCTAGTTAAGTGCTTTGATAAGGTTATGTTCACATTTTCTGTTTAGTGCACCTTTGCTACCAGGAACTCTCAAAGGCCACGTATTTCCTAAAAGGCCAATCTGAGGATGTTTTAAAAGCAGATGCAATTTAATTTGATTTATAGTGTCAAATCATAACAGAAGTCTCAGGACACTATCGAGATAGAGTAGGTCTAGACCACACTGTCTAATTTACAGAAAACCAACAATTCCCTTAAGAGTATGCATTCAGATCCCCTCCGCGCCATCCCACAGTGCTAAATGTCTGTTTAGTACCGTCATACTTTCTGGTTTGCTTATTTTCCAGCTGACTCTGTTGAAGAGGCACAGAAATGGCAGATAGGACTAGAATTGCTGAGGCAAGAGACACTGGAAGCTCCGACTCCAGTTCTTATAGAGAGGTAATCCTGGTACACACACACACACATTCACACAGTTATTAGTGATACAGACAACCAATCATTGATCTCTATGTGTTCTTCTCCCTCCAGTTGGCTGAGGAAGCAGATGTATTCTGTCAATCAGACCAAAACAAACAGGTACTGTATATATGTATAATGTGGTTACTCAATCATACTAGCTTTGTACATAAATGATGAAATCAATATAAATTTACTATGTAAATTATCATAGGTCAAAACCTTTTTTTTTTCTAAAGTAATCAAATTTCAACATGTGAGAAAGCCTGTAGGAACTGTAGCACTGCTCATAATCCCATCTTTTGTCTAAACTGTTGAAAACGTTTCTAAATATTTTACAAGTTACATACAAAAAGGCATATTGAATGAGTTAAAGATGGCAGATGCACAGATGATGTGTACTGTTTCTTTGTGTCCTTCCCAGCATCTCCATGAAGGAGCTGAAGGCTCTGCTAGCTTTGCTCAACTACAAGGCCCCCAGCTCTCGTACTCTCAAAGACAAATTCCAGGTACTCTTCATGTCATGTCCTCATCATTGTTGTGTGTAATTTATTCTAATTAATTAATTCAACTTTTTAGGATATCTCTTTTTCTCAGGCCTTAGAACCATGACTCCATGATTAAACCTACATAGACACAATAGACAAGGACAACCAGAGGACTATTAATCTATTCTACCAATGCAACTAATGCAACCAATGCAAACTGCTTCATTTCTGTCATATCAGAGATTGCCAATGACTTGATTAGTCCAACCCACTTCTCAATCCTAACTCGCTTTAGTGTCAGACACTGATGCAAAAATCTCCTTTTAGTGTCTGGATGGAACGCACCGGGCAGAGCAGCAGCTCGACCGCGGCGCTGTAACATGACGTAGTATTAGGAGCAACAACGGTAGTGAGTGGGTCAAACAAACACAAGACTTTCCCCCAGGAGACCGGCTTTTGTGTCCCGTTCTTGTCCTGCGTATCACTGAAACGTACATTTTGTAACCCCACCCACGATCTCTTCCTAACACCTAACTGTCCCGTTCTTCTCCCGCATGTCAGTTAAACGTACCTCCCGACCTAGAGTGTTAAAAAGTGACGCCAAGAGACCCGACCCAGAGCGTCTAAATATGATGGGGGGCTAGATGCTAAAGGAGACTTTTTGTGTCAACGCCAAAGGCACCTGACCAAGCGTCGCTTTTTGTGGCGCTGGGAGTGAGAATGTGTTGATTAGACATGACCTGATTTGGAAATAAATCTTTCAACACTCTGTAGGTGCTCTTGTACTGTCGTCTCAATCAGTGTTTTTTACTTCTGCTTTTCACAGGAAGTGGGAGCAAAGAAAGACCGCCTGGACTTTGAGCAGTTTCATAAATTGTACAACATTATAATGTTTGAACAGAATGAGGTGAGTCTGAATTGATCACATTAATGTATCTATATACTGTATATATTATTGCACCAATGTTTTTTCCCCCCAGCATTTACATTCATATTTTATTTTAAACCCAGATCCTTGATGAGTTCAAAAAGGAATCATGTGCTTTTATTCTGGGGTGAGCTCCTGTTTTTCTTATCTTTGCCAAACACTTGATCTTAACAAACCCTGATGTGAAGTTAGTCAGCAGTTAGTCAGCGGGGTTTGACTGTGTCTGCTCTTCTCCATTATACAGTAACACAGATAAGCCAGATGCCTCGGCAGTTCTGCTCCATGACTTCCAACGATTCCTCGTCTACCAGCAAAAAGTAAAATAAGTCATTGATTAGTACACCAGACAGAGGAGGTGTTGTTGTAACTTTGCATGTCTGACTCTTGTGCTTGTGTCAGTCCACTATTCTCTCATTCCCTTTCCCAGTAATTTGTAACCTGCAGTTAATTATTATTTTATTAGCAACATACTGTACACCATCTTGTATTGGTATCCACCAATCCCCCCCCCCCTTTTTATTTCTCAAACCTCCGTGTTCTACTTGCCTCCAAAGTCTCCCTTCTTTCTTTCCTCTATCACTTTGCAGAGGGCAAGGAGGAAAAGAAAAAGAAAGAAATACCAAGGTGAAAAAAAAGATTAACTGGATGATTAAATAAACCTCCACCCACATGACAGGGTTTCCGCAGAGTCTTAAAAAGTCTAAAAAAAGTCTAGCCTTTCAGCGGCAAAACCAGCACTTTTGTGAAGCTAAATACAAGCTGGAGAATTGTCCTATTAACTTACATTATAGCTTGTTTCACTGACTGCCGACTGCAGCGATCTCTCTTAATACTGGACCAATGTCAAAGATTGTTGTTCCCATCAGTCACTTAGACATAAAAACATAGGAACACAGGGTCCAGGTTGAAAAAAACAGTAGTTACCCTTTAATAGGCAGAAGCTCTTTTTGTCACTTTGAGTGAATCACCTTTATTGGCCAAGTATGTGTACACACAAAGGACTCTAACTCTGTTTTTTGTTGTTGTTGCATTGCTCTCAATGTACACAGAAATAGAAAGCTCACCTGGCAGAGCGCGCGCCCATGTACAGAGGCTCGGTCCTCGACGCAGCAGCCAGGGGTTCGGCTCTGACCTGTAGCCCTTTGCTGCGTGTCGTTCCCCCTCTCTCTTCCCTTTCATGTCTAAAGCTGTCCTGTCAGAAACAAAAGGCCTAAAAATCCCACACACGAAAAAAAACAACTTTTTAAAACATATATTCCTCTCTTCTTTCTGTGTCACTTCATCCCTCAGGAATCCTGGGCCAGTGACCTGAACCAAGTCAGAGAACTGATGACCACCTTCATCGATGACACCATGAGAAAAACCAATGATCCCGAGTTCACCGTCAGCGAGGTATTCTGCTCTGGGCCTGCAAGTATCGTGTGTAACAGAGATAGACTGCAACAGACTGGGATAGAGGACCCTGTATGTAGAAAGGGGTTTCATTGGCACAACTGGCAGTTTGACATCAAGTCTGAAGCTACCTTCAAGTGCCCTCGGGAACATTGAGATCTATAAAAATTATATGACAGAAAACAATAAATATAAAGTGTACGCTACATTGGGGGTTGAAGAACACAACAGGACGTCACACAAATGGGTCATTCGGATTGCTTATTTTGGTCTGAATTTGGCAGGAAATGGCAGGCTGAATAGTTATTTGTAGGAATGCAGTTCAATGACTTAGACGAGAAATATAATAAGGATAATGACTGTTTGGCTTGAAAAAAATGCTGCTAAAAGCTTTGTTGTTGTTGTATATGAAGTTTTATCATTACTGAAAATGAATCGCACAAATAATGAGGGACTGTGTAAACTCTCTCCTCCTCTAGTTCCTCAGTTTCCTCTTTTCCAAGGAGAACTCTGTGTGGGATGAGAAGTTCTCCGAGATCAGGAACCTGGACATGAACAACCCTCTGTCTCATTACTGGATCAGCTCCTCACACAACACGTCAGTATGACTCCACCCAACATATCATCTACTTGTTACACTAGTACACTGGTACTAGCAGTGAGTAAGCGCCAAAAGTGGAGTGAGCAGGATGTGGGTTTGGAGACACATTTATGACAAAAAGTCTACAAATTTACACAAAGGAGTTTAGAAATGTGGATTTTAACAAACTGTGGATTTAAACAAATTATGCTGTTAGTTGCATTATGGGAATTGCAGGATTATAGTTTTGGAGCTGAAAGTCAAGATATCCCCATGACCATTTTCTGTCACTTGTGAGTCCACCAACTTTATGGAAGCACAATACTAAGTTGCTGCAGTCCTTTAATGATTTTATCAATATTTCTACATTCAGAATGGATTAGAAAGTTAGATCCAGGAGTGTTTTTTCTTCTGGCAACCCAAAACATTGTTCTTATTAATGGTTTATAACCGATCTAAGAAGCGTTAGTCAATTTAATTAACATGAATAGTTACATATTGTCAACCTTTTATTAGAATTTGGTACCAGATATCCTGGTAATAATTCACTAATTCACCAAATAGGCAAACAGGATCAAAACCTGACATCCTCCAAAATTAACAATAAATGGAATGACCAAGGTTTTCATTTTGTGAATCATATTTAATCTGGCATGTCTCCCCTTTTGTTTGTCCTTCCACAGCTACCTGACAGGTGATCAGATTCGTAGTGAGTCATCCACAGAGGCGTATGTGCGATGTCTGCGTCTGGGATGCCGCTGTGTTGAATGTCAGTATAAAGCAGCCTCAGTGTGCTACACACACAGTAGATCATGGATGTATTTTAGTTCACATTCGGGAGTTACATTAGCAGCATTGGTCTCATTTTGGGCCATTTCACCCAGCATAAATTTAGAAAGTAATAATAAATCATACTTTATTTTATATCTATAACACCTGTTTTTGTGTGCGTTGGGTGGTACTGAATCTGTGCAGTGGACTGCTGGGAAGGGCCCGGGGAGCCAATCATCTACCACGGCTGGACCAGGACCACCAAGATCAAGTTTGAGGATGTGGTCAAAGCCATTAACGATCACGCTTTTGTCACTTCAGAGTAAGAATCGCAAAAACATGCATGTCACTATGTCTGTGACACGCACGCACACACCACACACACACATACACACACACACACACACACACACACACACACACACGTTTTCACATTTGTTCATTCAATCTGTCATACCAACATTCAACATAACTGCTGTATACTGTATATTGTCTGTATGTCTATGTAGGTGTATTGTTTACTCTACATGTCACCTTTTTGTTACACACTATCTATCTAGTTTCATGATTTCCATTTCCAATATTTTTCTCTAGCTGGAGCGTTCCTCCTTTTCGCAGCAGAAAGGCTTCTGTCTTTGGTGTCATGACGTTGTGCGCTAGTAATGATGTGATCATGTTACGTGATGTCTGCTGCAAAACCGTGTGACACCATTTCTATCTAAAATGCCTTTACACTTTGTCCATAAAAATGAGCATATCTCAAAAACAAAAAACTTTACATAGTTCAAATAACTTATGGAGTGTTAAGACATATTTGAATCATGCTTCTACATTCAGAATTCTTTTGGATCAAACTTTTTTTGTATTTGGTAAAATTTGATGAAAACACTTAAATGAGTCCCAAAACCTGGAAATGAGTTTGCATTTTTGCACTTCCACGTTCCGTCGTCTTGAAGTCCATGGGTTTTTTAATTGGGTTTTTGATTAGATGCATGAAACAAGGCCTGTGGTTAAGCTAAAGAGAACTCCATGTTGTGTTTCACGTCAGTAAATATGCAGCGGAGTCTGAACACAGCAGAGAGCAGGCAAAAGGTAAAAAAAAAACAAACAGAAAAAGCAGCGACTGGAAAATTAACAAGTAACATCAGAAGGCAATGATGCATTATGGTCGGTCACTGCACCGATGCAGAGTCATACAAGTCTGCATCGTGATGCATCAATGCAATGATTCATTTCAACACCCCTAGTGAATACCCCACCTATGAGGCTTCAAAAATAATATGTGGTGCTCATTGGAAAGATTAGCTTGCTAAACAAAAAGTTTAAGTATCATCAACCTTTGTTTTCTGCAATAATACAAAATTCAATGGAAAAATCCCATTGGATTTTGGACAGGGAACCAAGGTTGGCGGACAAAAATACGTCAAATGGTTATTATTTATACATCATGTTTTAATGTTAAACATACATTTGGAAGGCACAGTGTTTGGCTATCATAGTGGCTACATTACCTATAGTAAGCTTATCTTCAGTTTATGTAAATCATTTTTTCACAAATAGGCCAATTGATCTTTGCTAATAATATGTATATTTTCAGACATATTTAAATTTTTGAACAAAGAACCATTCCCTTATTGAACCATTCCCTTCATGTGGCAATATATTCAACTTTTTTGGCAGATGTTGACATTAGTAAGCCATTTCAAATCTCCCTATTAACATTGTCATCTCACAGCCACCCACTGTCTCAAACACGTGGCCTTAATAACTATGCCTCTCTCTCTCTCTCTCCTCCCTCCTCTCCCTCTCTCTCTCCCTCTCCCTCCTCCCTCTCTCTCTCTCTCTCTCTCCCTCTCTCCCTCCCTCCCTCTCTCCCTCTCCCTCTCTCTCTCTCTCTCCCTCTCTCTCTCTCTCTCTCTCTCTCTCCTCCCTCCCTCCTCTCTCTCTCTCTCTCTCTCCTCTCCTCCCTCTCTCTCTCTCCCTCCTCTCTCCCTCTCTCCTCCCTCCCTCTCCTCTCTCCCTCCCTCTTCTCCCTCCCTCTCTCCCTCCCTCTCTCTCTCCTCCCTCCCTCTCTCTCCCTCCCTCCCTCTCTCCTCCCTCCTCCCTCCCTCTCTCTCTCTCTCCCTCTCCCTCCCTCCCTCCTCTCCTCTCTCTCCCTCCTCCCTCCTCCCTCCTCCCTCCCTCCCTCCCTCCCTCCTCTTTCTCCCTCTCCTTCTCCCTCTCTCCCTCCCTCCCTCCCTCTCTCTCTCTCTCTCTCTCTCTCTCTCCCTCCCTCCTCCCTCCCTCTCTCTCTCTCTCTCTCTCAGGTTCCCAGTCATCCTGTCCATAGAGGAGCATTGCCCTATAGAGCAGCAGCGTCAGATGGCTCGTATCTTCAGAGAGGTGTTTGGAGACAAACTGCTGATTGATCCTGTGGAGCAGATGGCTGAGCAGCTTCCTTCACCTACGCAGCTGAAGGGCAAGATCATACTTAAGGTGTGTGTGTGTGTGTGTGTGTGTGTGTGTGTGTGTGTGTGTGTGTGTGTGTGTGTGTGTGTGTGTGTGTCTAAAAATACTGATGTGTCGGTGGAGTTGGTAAGTCAATGCCAAAAGGTTTTGTTTTGTCCTTGTGCAGCACAAGAAGCTCAATGTGGAGGGAGGAGGATTCAGTAAAGACTTCAGGAAGGGGGAGAAACAGGGAGATCTGGAGATCTGGGACCCTGTGGACCAGGTACTGTCTGAGGGCTCAAATGGGTTAAATCTGACTCCTTAAACTCTCATTTCCTAACATAAGGATGATCTGTTGATCTGTTTTACATAGGATTGGGTTCCAACTTCCAACAAAATCCAACAAAAATTACAATTCCAATGGAAACGTTTTTTTATTGGAAAATTTGGTTTCCAATCTGATCATCCGTTCCGAATTTAACACAACAGCAAGTTTTGGTTTCCGTAGCGTCCACCGTGCTTCCAGGTGCTTGTTGTGTTGCAGTCACGAAGCACAGTAAGCGGCGCTCTGAAGTCTGGCTTTATTTTACCGTAAAACTGTACATCTCCATTGAATCAAAATAAAACTCCCTCTTATCTGTGAAATAAGCATGGGACCCGTTTCAACTCCACCCTTCAAAGAACCAGATTTGAAAGGAAGAATCTGAATAATTAAAATCAAAACGATGCCCAACCCTATTTTTACATCACACATGTATCACAAAATAAGGTAAACTGCTTTGTAGACGGGCTTACTGGATTACAAATGAGGTGCTGGGTTAATGGTGTGTTCCAGATGGGAAGTTGGAATTTTCTACCCCAAAGTCAGATTTCCGACTCGGAAAGTCCAAACCCGACCCGACCTCAAAATCCAACATGGCTGCTGCAAGCTTCAACACTACTGAAAGCTGTATGAATTTACTGTTTATTAGCACTTCTGTCTCATTTATGTCTCATTAAATCAGTCGTACACACAGACTGCCCATCTTCTATCTGTGGACATGTTGCTACGGTGTTTGTATGCGCAAAATACCCCATAATGCCTTGTTATCTACTGGTATTGCTAACAAAGGGTAACCTTGCTAGAGCCTCCCCCCTCCCCCCGTTTTATATAAAAAAAAGAATCCGACTTGTTACTCGAATGCTGTCAACTCGTTGTGACGTCACACCCCGTTCCAACCTTCGACTTCTGAGGTAAATGGAACTTTTTTGCAAGGATGCTAAATCCAGGGCTCAGCGGCGCCCTGGAGTGTTTTCTTCTCCTATCCCAGAATGATCGGGAGTGTTTTTCACCAGCACTGTGTCAAAAATCTATAAAAGCACAACAGGGGCTCTTTAAAAGGTGTGTAGACAGCTTTCTCATTCTTTTTGTCTCCGGCGTCTTCTTCGTGGCGTGATTCCCCCCCCCACCCCCCCAAAAGTGTGATGTCAATGCTGACCCTGCTTCCTACTGCCTAAACAACATTCATTTATATGAACATTTTCATTTCTCTTTCTCAGCGGTGGAACACACACTTCTGTGTGATCTCGGATGACAAGCTGTACTACGCAGAGGAGCATGAGGAGGAGGATGAAGATCCAAGGAAGGTAAACAACAGGGACTGACCGATACTGGTTTTTCAAGGCCGATGCCTATTAGTAGTTAATGAAACCGATAGCCGATATTTGGAACAGATATGTTTACATTTACGGTGAAGATTTTGGAATGTTTCAAACTCCAACACTAAACTTTAAAAAAAAACGCTTTAAGCAATTATTTAATAAATGAGAAACTTTCGTCATAATCCCCAGACTCAGTGGTGAGTGAAACCGAAGCAGAGGGACAGACACAGAGCTGCAGCCAAGCCAAAGTACAACACTTTAATTCATTAACTTTATCAGTTATCAGGCAAATAAAACGCAGACACAGATCATCTGCAAACTGCCAAAAAAACAGCCCAATAATCAGCCAGGGCCGATAATGCGTCCATCCCTAGTAAGAAAGACATGGGACAGTTTTCCAGAACAGGAGAGAGGTTATGATTTGTATTGGAGCAACTGTAAGGTTAAAGCTACCCTTTGAGTAGTGGTTTGATGAGTGGGTTCCTATATTGTTTGTATTGTGCTGGTAATGCCCCAAGAAAACGCATCAAAGTGCCAACAAAAGGCATGGAAAAAGAGTGCCAGCCAACAAACGTGGTTTAAACAATGCAAAATATAAAAAAGAAATCAGCTTTGTTAATGTTTTATGCTTTTAATGTCTCAAGGATACCCACAATGCATTCTGGTGAGAAACAATACAAGTTACAATAAGGTACATGTAACTGAAGACATTTTCTGATATTATTAAAACTTTAATTTGAAGTTTTAGGGTAAAGCAGGAGCGTCAAACTCTATTTCACTGAAGCCCAGTTCAGACTAAAGATTTGCGACGAGATGAGTTGAAACTTGCAGGCAGGAGCCGGTCTGCAGCGTCCTGAAAGCTGCCAGTTCCTTTGCAGCGGCTCGGGTTCGAATCCGACCCGCGGCCCTATGCTGCATGTCTTCCCCTTTCTTTCTCTCCCCCCTTTCCTGTCTATCCACTGTCACTATTGAATAAAGGGAAAAGCCTCAAACAATAATCTTAAAAAGATCAGTGATCGTTTCCTTACAAACAAGAGACAATGACGAAGTGTGTGTGTGTGTGTGTGTGTGTTAAAACCAGTGTTGTTCTTGGGTTTCTCAGTTCCAGGACATGCACTGTTCAGAGCCGTGGTTCCATGGTCGCATGAAGGAGGGCAGGCTGATGGCCGAGCAACTGATCCGTGATTACTGTGCAGAGACTGGGGGGAAAGACGGCACCTTCTTGGTCCGACAGAGCGATACTTATGTCACAGACTTCACCCTCTCCTTCTGGTACAACATCTCATTTCTTGATCTCATGGCCAGCCCAGGGGAGGAACAATAATCAGTCAGTGGGGGCACAGGGGATTTTATCAGAATACGGCATAGAAAATCTGCTTAGAAATATTGGATAGGATAGGACAACACAATGACATTTTGCTAAGGGGGGAGGGGCAATCTTATTTCAGGGGCCGCCTCTTCCAAAGGTCTGATTTAGAAAGTCAGATTATAGAAGGTTTTTGCTTTTATTGCTTTTAGGTTATAAAGATTGTGTAATATTATGTATCTGTAAGCACATGTCTTCTGTGTGTATTTCAGGCGCAGTGGGAGGGTCCAGCACTGTCGTATTCGCTCGGGTTCAGAGGGGGCACACACTTACTTCTACCTGACGCCAAACCTGCACTTTCCCAGCGTGTACTCCCTGATCCATCACTACAAAGAAAACCCGCTGCGCTGCCAAGACTTTGAACTGCGCCTCACTGACGCTGTACCAGTACCCAACCCACATCTACAAGAGGGGTTCGTCATATATGAACAAACACTTCTTAGGTCTTATACATCACAGGGGACTGAGTTCACATGCTAAAAATCATTATACAATGTAAGCTAGCGATTACAGCTTTCCTTGGCGTTAGCATGTAGCTACTGTACGTGTAGTTAGCAGGGGACTATACAGAGTATAGCAGCACTTTCTACCATCACAAATCACAAAAAAGGCTTCTAAACCAAAAACTACACAGCTGAACATGTTCCAACAGGAATGTGATCCGAAATTGGGGAGAAATTAATATCTGCAGATTACAGGTTTCCCTGACGTTAGCATGTAGCTACATATAGCAGTGTTTGTACTTGTAAACACCGCAGTAGCGTGCCTGGAGCAGATGACCAGAAAACTGGCTCTGTATGACGCCAACAACAAAAAACTGTTGAAACCAGAGTGTTTAGAAACAGTCTGTACAGTCGATGATATCTGCCTATTAATAATACTCTTAATAACAATTAGAAGTAAGGGGAGTCATGTGGACATAAATCAGAAGTGCCAGTACTCAATATAATATTGGTTTGGTAAAGCTTTACCTTTCACATTCTCTTTGTATCATCAACCACAGGTGCATGCCCTCTATTTTATTTTACATTGCACTTTCACACGCCCACAGAAGCACAGTCACTCTTTCCCCTCTCTCTTTCTTCAGTACATTTTTTACACACACACACACACACACACACACACACACACACACACACACACACACACACACACACAGATAGACAGACAGACATACAGACAGACAGACAGACAGACAATGTAACTATCCTTGTGTGTGTGTGTGTGTGTTGTGCAGGTGGTTCTACAGTAATCTGAGCAGAGGTCAGGCAGAGGATTACCTACTGAGGATTCCTAGAGATGGAGCTTTCCTCATCCGACAGAGAGAAGGAGAACCGGACTCCTTTGCCATCACATTCAGGTGCAATTACTTGAGACTTTTTCTTTTTTGAGACTATTTCTCTTTGCTGGATTCTTTGTGTGTGTGTATTATTAACCATCTCTCTTATTCAGAGGTGACGGTAAGGTGAAACACTGTCGGATCCAGAAGGAGGGCAACATGTACCTGCTGGGCACCACCACAGAGTTTGAGAGCCTCGTGGAGCTGGTCAACTACTTCAAGAAGAAGCCATTGTATCGCAAGATCAAGCTACGTTACCCAGTCACCTCCGAGCTGGTTGACCGCTTCAGCACAGTGAGTTACTGTCAGAGCAGTCTATATCCACAACATTCCACTTCTGGGATTGCTCCGTTGCCGCCGAAAATTCCGCCGGATTTCACTTTTTTCGGCCGGATGCCCGTCCCCTTCCTCTCTCTTTGTGTTGTAATTTTAAAATCCGGTGGATTTGTGAGGACTATGGTTAACTGCTCCTCAGATCTCTGCAGGGTAAATCCAGACAGCTAGCTAGACTATCTGTCCAATCGGAGTTTTCTGTTGCACGACTAAAACTACTTTTGAACGTACACATGTTCCACCAAAACAAGTTCCTTCCTGAGACTATTTAGCAGAGGCACCGTGGCTCTGTGCGGTGCTTAGCACGTTTTTCGCCCTGGAATGCTGTGTGGACTAGCCAGACCTTCCTCCGTAGCGCTGTGGAGGAAGGTTGGGCTAATATCAGTTCAATGCATGTTTCTAAACCCAATAATATGTAATTTGCACTGACTGGTACCTAACAGTGTGTTGTGCTAACACAGGAGAAAGGTTGTGCCTCTCTGTATGAGGTGAAGACATACGTGGAACCCAACGAGATTGAGCCCTCACTGGTGTGTATACGTCACGTATATTATGTTATCTTTTGCAGTTTCCTTTGACAGAAACATTCATGATTGTGTGTGTTTGTCTCCTTCAGCCTCAAAGTACAGTTAGAGCCGTATATGGCTACCAGGCTGTGAAGCCAGATGAGCTCAGCTTCCGTAAAGGAGATTTGATACACAATGTTACAAAGGAGATTGATGGATGGTGAGTCTACACACACACGCACACACACACACACACACACACACACACACACACACACACACACACGTTCAGCAACAGGCTATATCAAAGATAGTTGAGTTAGTCACTTTACTCAATTCAATTTTATTTTTAGTGTCAAATCATAACAGAAGTTATCTCAGGACACTTTACAGATAGAGTAGGTCTAGACCCCACTCCACTCCATAATTTACAAGGACCCAACAATTCCCCCCAAAAGCAGGCATTTGGTGTGACAGTGGCGAGGAAAAACTTCCTTTAAACAGGCAGAAGCCTCAGACAGAACCTGGCTCTCAGTGGGCGTCCATCTGACGCTGCCGGATGGGACACAGAGACACAGATACAGATCAACAGAAACATGATTCATAGTAATTATAGCAGTTGGTATTTATAGTAACAATAAGGATAATAAAACTATGACTACAAATTATAGTAGTAGCAGTGCAGGGCGTAGCGTATCCCCTGCTTAATGCATGTTCATCTGCATATAGTTTGCTGGTATGGCCAATTGCAAACACACACAAAGAACAAACAGGACTGTACACATTGCCCTCCTCATTCTTCTCACTACAGGTGTAGAGGTGACCATGGCGGAAGGTTGCAGCAGTTCTTCCCAGCTAACTATGTAGAGGAAGTGTGCAGCAACACCAAACCTGAGACCAAAGGAGAGGTGAAGATTAGAGTTTCAGTCACAGTTTAAATGGAGGTCAAGCAGCGTAGCGATTGAGTGAAAATAATCTCTGTGTGTTTGGGATGTGCATTAAAACAGGACATGGAAGACAACCCACTAGGTGAACTATGTAAGGGTGTTGTGGACATCTCCAAGTGCAACATCCAAAACTGTGAGTTATTATAGTATCTGATGCATGCTTTACATTCACATACTCCTGAGGTTGAGTGCAAATATAAGTTTAACTAATAATACTGCAGCTTTTGCATTAGATGCTGTGCATAGTGTATACAGGTGTTATACGTCAACTAATGGCACCAACAAGTTTGAGAGAAGGGGTTAAGCCAGTGACTGTGAATTATCTCTTTGTATTCCTTAAGGCTATTTAGGAATTATTTTCTTTGCATTTGGAGTGGTGCATGTGCCGTTATCACAAATGTGACTTCCTATGGTTTAATCTGTAAAAGTCATCTATATCCCAAATTAAGAATGGGATTCAAATTCCCAATGTCTATAAAAAAAATATGGGAGTTGTCCATCCCTCATCGCCCTCCCTCACTGTGCCTCCTTTCCTCCCTCCTTGGTTCTAGTAAAGAATGGTAAAAATGGGAAGCCCAACGTGTTGACCCTGCAGGACAAGGAGGAGGACAGTCTGCAGTTTGACCTGGCAGCCGGCTCTCTGGAGGAGCTGTTTGAATGGTACCAAGTGGCCTGGGACATTACTCAGAGAGAGATGAGCAAGCAGTATAACAGGGAACAAGAGGTTAGTATCTCATGGTATATGATATGTATGTAATCAAAACTGGCCAGTGTAACCCACCCCAAAAACCTTATATAATTTCCTTTACATATATAAAGACATTTGCACCATAAGGTAATGCAGAAAAGTGTTGCAGAAAAATTCACCAGAATGCAGAAAATGTATTGTTTGACGCTCAAAATTAGAATTTTGCTCAAAAGTGGAGATCTCAAGCCCCCCAATGTCGAACACAGAAGTTACGGCAAGAATGTATAAAGGCAGTTTTTTATCAAATCTTTCTGTGTCAGTCAGCTCACATTGTGATTTTACATGTTGGAAGCCTGTTTAACATTAGTTCAGACTAAATCTAGGACAGCATATCACTCTATAACCACATATGGTCTGGCAGCATCACTGTACAAACAGGAAGTGGCTGTTTTCTGTCCAATCTCAGATCAGACAGCAGGTGGAAGTGGAGAAGAAAGCAGAGGTTGCCATGGAGATGTCAGACCTGGTGGTCTACTGTCAGCCGCGCAGCAAGGAGAAGGACCGCTTTGGTAAACACATGCACATGCTGAACACAAAGACCTGTGAACTCGAGCCACGTGATGATGTGACAAGGGCTAAACAAAGTTTACCACAGCTTCATACAGGAAATATGCTCCAACGCATCATATACTCTTAGGGCCCTATTTTAACGATCTAATACGCAAGTGTGAAACGCAAAACGCAAGTATCTTTGTGGGTGGGTCTCGGGCGCTGTTGCTATGATACCGGCGGGATAAATGACTCTTGCGCCCGACCCAAATCTTAAATGGGTTGGTCTGAAGTAGCTAGGTGTGGTTTGGGCGTAACGTGAAAATAACCAATCAGAGCGTCATCTCACATTCCCTTTAAGAGCAGGCGTATTGTTCCGTGGCGGATTGCTATTATGACGGGCGAATTTGCCTGGCGCACGCCAGCGGGAGCTGTCCGGGGTGCGGCAAAGTAATAAATGCCCGTCTTGGCCGGGCGGCGATGTTGCTGCGGCCTCTCGGGCGCATCTCCTCAAGTCTGGAGAGGATTGCTGCAGCCATGGAGCGTGGGCCTCCAAACGCACCACCTGCTCCTGTTGTGCCCCTTCCTCCTCCCCCCCACTCCATCTCCGTCCATCCGCTCCATCAGGAGCGCATCGCACATTACTCCCGGACCAGATCCCGCCGGAGTGTCCAATCCCACCGTAGTTCAACATCACGTCTCCTTAAGTCCTCTAATATTTCCTCATTTATGTCATCAACACATCCATGACTCATGGAAATGTGTAAAACCCAACAAGCCACAAAGAATGCTGGGACTTTTTGAGGACTGTATTGTAAAGTGCCTCCTGACCTATCCAAACACATGAAGCGCATTTTCAGTAATATTTTTCTTTGTTATTATGTATGGTTTGCAAAAATGGGAACTGCTGTAGATGAGAGAAGTGTATCCGCATTGTGCACACGCTACATTATGTCCAAGCATGCGCCCCTAAAATAGCATCTGAATAACGCGCCACTGACTTTAGACTAGCGCTACTGACTTTAGACCAGGTTTTTCCTGGTCAGTGGGGGAATTGTTTTCTGAAACTGCAAAATAGCACAAAGTAACATTTGCGCTGGAACACGCCTCCTCTTTTCGCTGAACCGCCCCCGGGAGCGCAAATAAATCCCTAATTCCGTCGACTGTCGTCTGTGGAGGGAAAAGTCCGCTGTGCGTCGGGTGCAAAATAGGAATGATACATGCGTCGGTGTACAAAGGCAACTGCGCTGAGTGCAAGATAGGGTCCTTAATGTCTAAGGCTAGTTTTAGCATTACTTTAAAATTAAATGGGGTCTACTCAGTCCAGCATATATATTTCAGTATGATTAATAATAGATTCTTAAATTTAAGTTTTATATATAAAAATGTATATGTAATAAATAAACGCAATACTTGGTCTTATCTTTGTAACCACTTCATAAGATGAATATCAGCTTTGTAGTTAAACCCCAAATCTCTAACCCCCAGTTATGAAATAAAATATATTAAAACTGTATATATATATATATACACCTTAGAGTTAGTTCCATTTGAATTAGAGTCTGAATATCTAACAACTGAGCATGATACTGCACCTGAAAAAGGGTCAATCCATATGGTAAAATTAATTGTGACACTTTTGATTTGCTTCCACATAGGTCAGTGTGCCAGTGATATTACTTTTTATTATTTATAAAACATGTGTAAGACAATACAGTAGGAGTCATTGAGCAACAACCGCCATGCCAATGTGTAGAATTTCTCAAGTCATAAAAGGCTGAATATATTTGTCACAATCATTTTTCTGTGGTGTCTTTACACCTAAAGAGTGCATTGAAATATGTGGAAAAAGTCTTTTTAGCAGAGAAAATTGGAAACGCAAAAAGGGAAAAAACGGATTGCTTTTTTTGCTTATTTAGTGAGGATCTACCTTTATTGTTGGTATACCACAACTCAATGATCTTCAGCAAACAGCATGTGACCAAAGATCTAAAGACTACTTCAGACAACTTCCTGTGTTACACCGGTCTAAATTTGGAAATACACAGAATTGTACATAATCTACTGTACATCCACACTACAGCTGTCACAAAACCTCTGTTGTTCTGGTAGTATGGTTTTACTACTAAGTTACTACTATACTACCATATCCTTAGTATAGTCTACATGGTTCAGAAGCTCCCAAGGAAATAAGGAAACATTTCGCCAAGACAAACCATCTATCTTGCTCTGTAGTGGCTGTGCCCAGGGGCGTTTTTTAGGATTTGAGGACATAGGACATTGCACCCCAGGATTTTGCAGGATTTTTTGTATGCTTTATTGTGGTAATAATATTAGTAGTTGTTAATTGCTATAATATATGGGATTTTCTTTCTTTCTTTCCACACACACACACACACACACTGCACTGTTCACCTCTCCATCATCTGGAGAAGTACTACACTACCCACAATCCTAAGCGTAACAGAGACCTCTCTGATTGGTGGAGCAACTAACAACCACATAACAACAACCAGCTAACAATATGTTATGCTAACTAGCAACACCCAACAACAACTGGATAACAACAACCAGCTAACATGTTAAGCTAAAGATATTCAATATAACGACATATATCAAGTATTACAGTTCCAGTCCAGTTTATTAGTCTGTTGGTATCAACTGATGTGGCCTAACAACCATTATGAGCTCAACCTGTGCCTCTCAAAGGACTGCTCTTTTCTGTGTCTCTGCAGACGGCTACAGCTACAAAGAGGTCCGCTCCTTCGTGGAGAACAAGATACCAGGAAAGAGCCGCACAAAGGACTTCCTGCAGTACAACCGCAAGGCTCTGAGTCGCATCTACCCAAAAGGCCAGCGTGTGGAGTCCTCCAACTATGACCCTTACCCACTGTGGGCCGTTGGCAGTCACATGGTGGCTCTCAACTTCCAGACTGCAGGTACAGAAGTTTATCTGGACTGAACTCTCAAAAAGGACAACTGTAGAGGGAAATGTTGGGGGTCCATACAATACTTGTTGTTCTTTTGTGCTCTCGTCAATCCATCCATTTCCATGTATTATGGATTGGTCACACTAGCCCAATAAGTGACTATTGTACCTAGGGCTGGACAATTTTATTTTTATTATTTTTTTATTAATTTATTGACATTGAAATTCTGAAGCTGTTATCGATGTATTTTTCCCATGACGATAATTAGGATATATAGAGGTTTACTCCTCGACGCAGCAGGCCCCGGTTTGACTCCGACCTGCGTCCCTTTGCTGCATGTCATTCCCCCTCTCTCTCCCCTTTCATGTCTTCAGCTGTCCTGTCAAATAAAGGCCTAAAATGCTGAAAAAATAATCGTAAAAAAACAAACAATCTACCAAACGTGTAGTCACGTGACTTGTGACTTGGCCCAGACCAGTCAGCCGCATGGAAAGCATAACGGAGGATAACTCAAACACTGAGTCTGAGTCAACTGAGAAACTTGTGCCCATCACCTGAAAACATTTAAGCTTCAGAAAAGATGATTTAGAACAACGTGATTAATTATCGTCCATTCATCGTTATCGAGGTAAAATGTGCAGTAATCATGATTTTGATTTTAGGTCATATTGTGCAGCCCTAATTGTACCCATTGTTAATGTTAATATCCTGGCAGTCTGGAGCCCTGTGCCACGCGTTTGCCTGGAAAAAGCAGCCGCCGGTATATAATAACCTTATTTTTAGTTTCATAAAACATACCCAAATTCACCAGTATGTAGGATATCACTACAGACATTCTTGATCTTATGTCGCAACTTTTAATTTTGCTATCACTTAGTCTTGTATTGCCAAACCTATCTCCGCAGCGAATTTGAGTGTTCAAAGCTGTTTAACAGGGGAAGAGTCCCCTGTTATTTTGTTATTTAAAGGCTTTTATTATAAAGAGGCAAAATCAGGAAATGTTGGGTCTTCATCAGCAGTAACATAACACGACTCCTATAAGCGAACATGAATCATAAAATGAAGCAGTGTATGTAATGTAAACACTGCCTGGAGCAGATGAACATATATAGAAAGGGCTCTGCCGAGGGTAGAACAAACTGTTGAAACCAGAGCGTTCAGAACAGTATGAAACTTGAGGTTTTAGCTCACAGGGAAACCTTATGAATACTTAATTATTTGAAGCTTTTTCCACATTTAAAATGAACATCTGACATTATAACTTTATAGATAAGATAGAAAATATGGAAAAGCATAATAGGTCTCATTTAAATGAAACTGCAAGGGCAAGAGTGAAATTCTGAGGTGGGAACGGGGTAGAAAGAGAGGCAGAGCAGACAGAACTTGCTGGTGTGTTATATGGATTGATTGAATAATTTCAATATTGACTGGCTGCCTAAAGGCTAGGTAAAACTGTGTTTTTAGCTGTATAGAGCAGAGGTTCATACTGTATAATGTGTATGTGTCCACCCAGATAAATACACTCAGTTGAACAGTGCCCTCTTCACTCTGAATGGACGTACGGGTTACGTACTGCAGCCGGAGCTCATGCGCTATGATAGCTACGACCCTTACCAGGAGAAGAAGAAGGTCAAGTACAACATTGCAGTTAGGGTACGTCTGTACACAAACACACACATATTTCATGACAACAATAGACTGTAAAAATAATGAACAAAGCTTCTGGGCCGATACGAAAGTGCCTTGAACCTGCATCCTATCTAATTTCCAGCAGGGGGCGACTCTACTGGTTGCAAAAAGAAGTCTGTTTCTACAAAAGTCTACGGGGAAATAACCCTACTTCTCACTTGAATTATTACCTCAATAAACAGTCCATGTTTTCGGAAAACATGACAGCAAATATGAAAACATTTCAACAAGTCATAAAACACAACGGAATTACTGTAACTTCTACCGGAAAAAGTAGGGCCTATCTAGCAGAGGACGGACCCTCCTGATTGGACAGACGGACTGTCTGTCTTTTAACAGGAAGGAGAGGTGAAAAACACGGAAAAGTACCTGCTTTTAACAGACGGACTGTCTTTTATGATTTGTTTTATAGTGTTTTCCTATTTGCCGTTGTGTTTTATGATTTGCTGTTGCATTTTTCTATTTGCTGTTGTGATTTGCAATTCAGGGCCACCGTAGCTATGCTAGTCTCACATTCCCAGACCCTCCTCCACTGTGGAGGAGGGTCTGGTGAGTCCACACAGCATTCTGGGATGGGAGAAAAACGTACTCTGGTTTACTGGCATTTCTTTCAACCAATTACAATCGTCTTGGGTGGCGATAAGAGTCAGAGCCACGGTGCCTCTGCTAAATAGTCTCAGGAAGGAACTTGTTTTGGTGGAACATGTGGACGTTCAAAAGTAGTTTTAGTCGTGCAACAGAAAACTCTGATTGGACAGATAGTCTAGCTAGCTGTCTGGATTTACCCTGCAGAGATCTGAGGAGCAGTTAACCATAGTCCTCACAAATCCACCGGAGTTTAGAACGCCAACACAGAGACAGAGGAAGGGGACGGACATCCGAAAGTGAACGAGAGCATCCCCAGAAGTGGAACATCGTGGATATAAACTAGCGTTATGCCAATCAAGCTAGCTACCGCGAGCTTTAGCTGGTAACATGTAAATTAATGATGCCAGTACCCAGAGGTCTGCGCTTACCCGGCTTGTCCGCGTCATCCTCCCCAGCTCCACCCTCCCCAGCTCCACCCTCTCGTCAAAAATCGCCACATCCGGTTGCAAAACAACAAGATGGTGACGCCCGTTTAGGCAAACATGAGGCTTCACATCCACTATTTTTACAGTCTATGGTAATAACTGGCTAACACATACATCATCATCATCATCATCATCTTTATCATGATGAGGTTTCTTTAAGTTATATTCAAGTTCAGGGCTAAGTGTAATATTGTCATCATGTTAGAGGAGCATGAGCTGGCTGGCTGATCTTTATTTTGTAAATGAAGTAAGGAGCATACTGACATTTGGCATGTTGGTCTTTGAAAGAACTTTTTAACAGCAGTTGTGGTTGTCTGCAGGTGATTGCTGCCAGACACCTTCCTAAGCCCGGCCGCAGCATCGCCAGTCCATTCGTGGAGATTGAGCTGTGTGGGCACACAGAAGAGAAGTCCAAGACCATAGTCTATCGTAAGAAAAGGCGGGGGGTGGGAGATGTGGAGGGTGACAGTTAAACCTATGGGCTCAAAGAAATGAGACTGAAGTGAGAAATGATTTGTGATCATGTGAACAGCGCTGTCTTTCTGTCTGCTGCAGGCGATAACGGTCTGAACCCAGTGTGGAAATCCCCAGCAGACTCTACAGTCTTCACCGTGTACGAGCCTGAACTCACCTTCCTGCGCTTTGTGGTCAACGAGGAGGACATGTTCTCAGACCCCAACTTCCTGGCTCAGGCCACATTTCCTGTCAAAGGCATCCGCTCAGGTGCGAACACACATACAGCACAGAGGGCCAGAGCTGGTGAACGGCTGCTCACATGAAGCTCATGTACTACTCATTATTAAGCAGTACTATTATTTTAACTATTATTTGTTCCCTAGAAGCGTTCGGTCCGCTAGTCACGGTTCGGGGCATGTATGTATTGTTCGGTTCATTTTAGCCTCTCAGATTTCAGACAGAAACGCTTGTGCAGAAAAAAAACTTCAAATAAAGTTATTAGAGGGGAAAAAGCCATGTGCCGTAGTGAAACCACCGTTGGCATGGATAGGGTGCCAAGTGCAGCTGTTAGTCAGTATCGGTCTGCTGTTATGGGAGTATTAGGATATAGTTATATAGTTACCTGACAATGATGGAAAATAGTGGTGGATAAAGCAGTGGCTGTTGCAAGCACTGTGCAACGTGTGTGGCCAATGCTAGCGGCAATACTTCTAATATAATGGCAGTGTGTCCGTGCAAGACGCAAGGAAGAGAGAGTCGGATAGGAAACCCCGCAGTATTTAAACAGCCTCTTTATGCAGACCCAGACTGGGCAATCCAATCCATAACTAAATAAACTAAAGCGAAATATATGCAAACGGGGAGGATGCAGGATTTCAGCCCATGATGCATATCTGCTACCGCCGACATTTCAGCAGCACAGTTAATCTCATCTGTATGTTTCTAGCAGAGGAATTTGAACATACAGTGAACCAAGTATTGTTGTTTTTAAAACCATGTGTGTTTGGGTTATGTTGCACTTAATGCAGGGCTCCAGACTAACTGTTTGCCTTGGTTGCACTGGTGTGCCTAACTTTTTTATTTAGGTGCACCAGCACAAAATGTAGGTGCACCCAAATTTTTCCTTGTGTCGCCGTTAACGCTGAATGGTGATACACGATATATTTCTCTGTATTTTTTACAAAGTGGGCTAAATGTTCAGTTTTAAGTCAAAGCCACTTTTCACAAGCTCTTTTATTAAAACAGATTGTGATTCAAATAAAATGCAAAGACAGGGTTTCCTTTACCAGTTTGAAAATATACAGCTGCAACACATGTAAATGAACGTTATCTGAAATAAATAGCCTGGGATATATAAAAATAGAAAAAGACAGAGGGGGAGACAGGGGGGAGAGGGGGAGAGAGGGGAGACAGAGGGGGAGAGAGGGGGAGACAGAGGGAGACAGAGGAAGAGAGGGGGAGTGTGATGGACTGAAGCGTATGCTACTCAGAGAGTGACAGCTGACTCATTATGAACGGGTCCGGCACGGGTCGAATGCACTTTGGCGGGTCAGCGGCGTTCCACCCGTCTTGTGTAGGCTATGAAATGTCTGTATCGTCATTGCGCTGCATTTTTATGAACTATGATATTCTGGCCATGGGTCACATCTCTCGCCTAGGTCCAGCAGCCCTCTGCACTCAACATCTGTTTTTTATAAAAAGATACATTTCTCTGTTTGTTCATCTCACTTCAATTTTCTAACTTCTTTCATTATCAATTAGCAATCACCAGAGGCCCCACGATATGATATTATAACAATACCTGTGTCATGATACCATATTATTGCGATTTGAAACATATTGCAATATATTGCAATTCATGACCTTTTTTCCAACTTCAAATTATGTCCCCAAAGAAAAGCTTAGTTTACATTTGTTTCATCCAAAAATACACATTTCTCTGTTTGTTCATCTCACTTAAATTTTCTAATTTCTTTTCTTATTTTAGTACCAAAATGTGAAATTATCATGTGCAATTTACTGTATATAATTAAAGATTGATACCTGGTATCAGTGTATCGATACAGTATTGCCACGGAAAATATCGCAATACCGTGCTGTATCAATCCCCCCACCCCACCCCTACAGAGCACATGGTAAGAATTGAAGATGGCGTTGATGAACATATTAACATTTTATCATGTGCCTGATGGCTACTTAAATACAACAGGATGTATATGCAGTGTGCAGAGAGGGAGACAGCAGCTTTATCAGTCTCTACAGCAGACATGTAAACAACACTGCATATATAAAGTAAATGGGCTACAACAATCAAACACAGGTGTGGTCCTTTGACTTTATAGTTTGATATGAGTGGTTGGCATAATATGGTTATTAACGCAGAGATGACTGAGGGTTTTGTTTCATCAGGTTACCGCTCTGTACCTCTAAAGAACGGCTACAATGAAAACTTAGAGTTAGCCTCTCTGCTGGTCTACATCAACGTACAACAAGCAGGGGTGAGTAAACACACACACACACACACACACACACACACACATACACACACAGTGTCTTTAAAAAAATGGAAATGATTGGTTTTATTTTCCACTCTGAGAGATCATTGAGTTTATCGAAAAATGGACTTGTGAATGAGGAAGGAAGCTCAAACACCTTACTGTTAGTTTTTTATTTGGCATTTTCTCTCTCAAACCTTTTCTTTTTCTCTTTTTGGTCGTTTGGTTGTTAATGGTTAGACCTGATTTGTGGTGAGGTCTGTCATGCATTGCTACGAGCTTGCTATCATTGCTCTCAGCTATGAGTGTGGACTGGTAGCTGGAGAGATGCCAGTTCACCTACTGGGCACTGCCATGGTGCTCTTGTTCTGTAGTTAGTGGAATGTATGACTTTTTTGTGGAATAAAACACACACAAGCACACCAATGTTGATTTACATCCACAGTTTGATGTCAGTGTGGAGATATTTCTGTGAATGTGATCACGACTTGTCCTTCAGAAAGCAGAGGAGGAGCTGTACTCGTCCTCCAGCCAGCTGAGGAAGAAGCAGGCGGAGGTCAGCAGCGAGCCTTTCCTGTACGACACGCACACCAACATTCAGCGCTCCACCCTCCCTCGCCAACACAACCCGCTCGTGAGAGAGGGCAGCACCGGCGAGAACCACAGGTGAGCCTCAAACTCACAGGCTGCACTCAACCCATTCAGACACTTTTTCCGTATGCAACAGTTATTCTGTATGAACATATTTGTTTCTGTATTTATTGTTTATTTCATATTAATGTTTAATATGTCTGTTTGTTCATGTATTCACCAAGACAGATTCCACATAAATTGTAAACCTTTTCTAGTAGCCCCCAAGAGTACAAAAATGACTCTTTAAGTCCCTCCTTATTTGCGCTGTGTTTTCTTTGTGCCCCAGGACAAAAGAAAAGAAGATTAACAACAGTAAGTTCTACTCGTGAGGACTGAGCAGAACTCCCCGTGCACGTCCCACCTGCCTGAGCAGTGGACGAATGCCGACTATAAATCCAACATCACCTCGAGGTGTTTAGTCAAGGAATTATGATTTGTGCTGTTAAGAGTTTTCCCAACTGTGACATGTTATCATTTTTCATTTTCATACCAAAAATACTTTTCTATTTATTTAAGATTTAAATATTTTCTCAAATATGGAAATATTGGAACGAGGGGGGAGTTGAATGGTGTAACTCCTTTATAACAGATCAGATGCAAGGTTGTAACATTTCCTCTGAGGGGTCCCACAGACAGCCGGTGTCGTGCGTAACAAGTCTGTAATCAAACTGCATCACGTTAGAGGTGGACAACACTCATACTCAGATATTTATTTTCCATCAACTGCGATAATAGTACCACTGCAGTACAGCAGACTGTTCCTCTGCCACAGAGCTTGCGTTGCATGTATCTTTTTAGTGTCTAATTTCAAATCCTCGTATGAAAAGCTGTTTTTGCTGTGCAGATTCACCAGTGTGACATTATTTTCTCTGTGTGGTATATTTTCAGATTAGTGACATCAAAAATGAAAGCATTTTTGATGTATTTAATTTGAAGCCAGATGATGTCTATAGCTTTCCTATAATTTCTCTGAGACCTTCTTAAGCATTGAGTCAATAAAGTATGCTTGTTGAACTATAACCTTTATCTCTGATTCATCTTACTTTCTTATTTTGCATAGAGCTGTGTTGGATTCTATTCACTTTAATATGATTCATGTATTCATGCTGTAAACATTAAGACATAGTAGTTGGATTAAAATGAATCATTAAGATCAAAAAGTTGGCAACAGAGGCAAGATGCAATATACCAACAGTTTCTGGCATTTCACTATATATTTTTTCAGCTATCCCCAATTCTGTGCTGGGCAAAAATGAGTGCAAAAACAGTTTCTTTTGAACTATTCTTTTTTCCATGACAGGCATGTTCAGCCTGTCGAACCATTCAGACATACCAGTGTGATGAAGAAGGTGTTGGTTCCTATTTAATGAAGAATTCTTAGGTGTACTTACTTCTCCTTTTTTAAAGGTCCCATGACATGGTGCTCTTTGGATGCTTTTATTTAGGCCTTAGTGGTCCCTAATACTGTATCTGAAGTCTCTTTTATATAGACCTTAGTGGTCCCCTAATACTGTATCTGAAGTCTCTTTTATATAGACCTTAGTGGTCCCCTAATACTGTATCTGAAGTCTCTTTTATATAGACCTTAGTGGTCCCCTAATACTGTATCTGAAGTCTCTTTTATATAGACCTCAGTGGTCCCCTAATACTGTATCTGAAGTCTCTTTTATATAGACCTCAGTGGTCCCCTAATACTGTATCTGAAGTCTCTTTTATATAGACCTCAGTGGTCCCCTAATACTGTATCTGAAGTCTCTTTTATATAGACCTTAGTGGTCCCTAATACTGTATCTGAAGTCTCTT
The DNA here is from genome assembly GCF_010015445.1 of Perca fluviatilis. Classification (NCBI taxonomy): domain Eukaryota; kingdom Metazoa; phylum Chordata; class Actinopteri; order Perciformes; family Percidae; genus Perca; species Perca fluviatilis. The sequence goes on from NC_053119.1 coordinate 41,665,752, forward strand.
TTATATAGACCTCAGTGGTCCCCTAATACTGTATCTGAAGTCTCTTTTATATAGCCCTTAGTGGCAAGTTGGAGGGTGGGGGTTTGGCCATGACCAATTGCCACTTTGCTCTTTGAAAGCCATGATGTCTCTCTCTCTCTCTCTCATGGGGGGCCAAATTCTCTGGGTGGGCAAAGCAGAGAAAGGGGAGGTAACCTTGCTCCTTATGACCTCATAAGGAGAAGATTCCTGATTGGTCCATCTGAGCTTTCATTTTCTCAAAGGCAGAGCAGGATACCCAGGGCTCGTAAACCTAATTTATATGACAGTATACCTCATTTTTGAGTTTGAAAAAAAACAGAAATTATGAATCATTTTGACATCAGAGGATGTTGAGGGAATCACAGACTGGTTTATGTCAAAGTTTAGTCAGGATACTGTTTAAAAAACATTTTGTAGTGAATTCAATTCTTTATGGCAGACCATACGAAGCGGTTGTATTGCTGCAGTTCAGTTTGTCACCATTAGGTGTCGCCCTGTCTCTGTCTTATATCTGTAGAGAACATCTTATCTTAAGGCCGTTTGATGCTTCTGCGCAGGCTCCACGCAGAGCTTTCTCCGTAGCCTAGTAAGTGGCCTGATGTTTATACTTGTGCGCTGGTGTGTGCATTGAGCCGGCATGTGTGTGTCTGTGTGTGGTATAGGGCGAAGTGAGAGAGTAACGGCGATTAGCTTTGGAGCGAGTACCGACTCTAGAGTCCTAGTGAGAGAAACAAAGTGTCTCCCCTGTTCTTTCTGTAGCAGTACATTTACCAGAGAGACTTGCAGTCACCCTGAGAGTCCTGGCATCTGGTTACCCTCGAACTCGTCCATGCTTCCTGTTTCTGCTTTGTTGCGCACCGCTGAAAAAAATAGTCTGGTCATGCACTCAAAATCCTGGCGCGGCAGTGAGATCTACGTCATTTTGATGTCACATTGGCGCACGACAGGTCGGCTGCGGTGACTGTAAAAAGGCCTTAAGGCGATGCATTCAAGCTGGGAGAACAATCGTCCCTCAAAGAGGGGGAAGAAGGGGGAGAAGGGGGAAGAAAAAAAGAAAAAAAAAATTGAAGGCATGAAGGTATTTTAGCCCCCCATGTACACTTATAGAATTGTTTTGATGTTTTTAAATTGTTTGGGCAAGCCATGGGTGGGATTCGAACCGTCGAACTGTGGAACTTTAAGTCTACTGCCAGTCTAGACGTTTTCCTGCCCTCTACTGTTAAAATGACCTGTTATTTTGTATTTTGTTGTATATTGTCCAATACAGGGCAGATATTCCATCAGTTTCTTTATTTTAGTCCAGTTATCCAGGTTAAAAACTGTTTATTGCCTTATTTGGAAACCACTTCCAGAATTGGGGGTTATAAAGCTGGGCAGGGGTGTAAATAGTGATACAATAAATAATAAATGCACATAAATAATTCTTCCCAACACCTTAGTAGGCTTAGTTTTGATCTGATTGCAAGTATTGTTTGGCATCTTTTATAAATGAAAATTGATACACTGTACTATTTATGAGACTGTCTTTGTGTGTAATTGTTCTTTTTTTTTACCCTTCTCCTACCTTCTTGAAGGACTGCAAAGGCCTCATGACATGACTTGGGTAGTGGATCTCTCCATTGCTGACCCTCATTCTAAAACTTCTCATGTATATAACTGTTATGCATGTTGTCATCATTGTCATCACCATTATTATTATTATAATTATTGTTGTACTGTTTACACAAACTGTCATTAAAATACCCACTTTGGTGTACACCACTTTTGTTTGTTCTTATAAAAAAAGGAATAAATAAAGATTTTATTTTTAAAGATGTATTTAAAACACACCATAAAAAGTACAACAAATAAAATGAACACTTCAAATGTAAAAACTATTCACAGCAAGCAGAAATCAATTATCAAACAAACCCTATTTTAAACTATTTACAGTTTAATCAACTATTATTACAACTACTATTTACAGTACATGTACATGATTATTTGGAGAACTTTTTTCTCATTTCCTCCAGCCACTGAGCTTTTGTAAGAGTCTCTGACCGAGGGCAATACACTCTGCCATGGTAATGACTGAGTCCAGTGTCTGCGGTGCAGAACTGGCCACACTTCTTACATGTATTGGCTTCTACAGTGCGTCTGTATGGCCTTTTAGTAGTGGCTCCAGCGTCCCCTGTGGTGAGTTTCACTGGTTTGTGGCATGGTGCTCTGAACCACAGACATGGGCATGGCTACTGGTACTAGCCGTACAGTTTGTCCTGCTGGTGTGAGGGTCGGAGGTGTGAGCAAGGGTCCTGGTGCTGAGGGCGCTAAAAACACAGACACCTTTGGCATGATGGGATGTGAGGCTATCTGCCTCTGTTGGGCCTGACCTACTGTACTCTGCGGCAGCTGGTACTGATGTTTTTTTGGAAAAAGCCTTTTTTTTTTTTGCCCTCCCTCATTTTTTTTTTCAAACACAAACAAATTTTTTTTTTTTCGGAGGGCTGGAGTTAATGATATGCCCTGGAGCACCACCGACTGCTCCTGCCTCTTCTGCCTGTTGTTGTGCCATTGAATTAGGGCACCTAGCATGCAACGGGTGGTGCTCTCCACACCAGGCGTTTTTGAGGGCTTCTTGGGTGTTGTGAAGCAACCACTCAAAAGTCTCTCCTGGCGTCGTGCAGCAAAAACCACCCGCTGCTTGTCTCCATCAGCCAGGCTCTCCCACAGCGTTAGAATTTGGCTCACCTGCTGGTTGCTGAGACACAGAGAGGTCTGGTTTCACAGCTCCAACTAGTACTCTCCAAGTTCCAGTATTTCTGTCATCAACAGTCTGTGCAAATGATGAAACAGTTTAGAAAATAGCAATGTAAAACCTTTACTGACACAGAGCTCTTATGACATATTATTGATGCTGGACTCAAAAATCGCTATGGACTCAAAAAATAGCAGAGCTAAGCTCACACATATATATATATATATATATATATATATATATATATATATATATATATATATATTTATTTATTTATTTATTACACTTACCATATCTTCATCTTGAGCATCGACTCCAGCCTCAGAGAATGAACTAGAGGGCAGAATTGATGCATCGGAGGCCATTGCAGATGTGCTGGGAGCCAGGGTGGATGTGGCGGAGCGGAGGAAGAAGAGGCTGAAGCCTGAACCTCTAGTAGCAGCCCTGTGGGGTCACCTGTGACATCAGAGAAGCCCCCATCCTCCTCCAGGTCGTCCTCCATGTTGTGCTCCTCGACTAACTGAGCAGTCTCCTCTGAACCCGGGTGCATATCCTGCAGGGCCTGACCAGTCTGCCGGAACAGATACTGTATCCCTATAAGCTCTCCTAAAAACAATAGAGGTAAAGTGCATTATTGTCAGAAGTTTAAACTTAATTTCCGACATATATGTCCAAATCAGTTAATAAATAATAAAATAAATACAAAGATTTCAGACATACTTACCAGTGTAATGGGAAGGTGGACAGAAATCTGGGACCATCTTCCTGCTGAAAAGCTTCTCGAAATTTTGGTTGATGCAGTGAAGCAGGTCACCTGGCGTCCTGCGTCCAGGTCACAGTCTCCTTTGGAGGCGTGGGTTCGAATCCCACTTCTGACAGAAACAGTTTTGGATTGCACCATAGTAGCTTGAGTGTAAACACTGTATATGTCTCCAGTGACTACATGCACATAAACCAGTGTACTCTTACAAAAGTAATCAGTCAGAGTATAGTCTTGCATAACCAGACATATCTCCACAGCGCTGTGTCAGTACTGGAGTATGGTCTGGCTGCATGGGTGGCACTAAGCCCCAGATGCAGCAACATCCCCACTCCCCTTGCAAAATAACAGATAGCAGAAGGAGAGGAAACCTGCTGGAGGTCAGGCTTTATAACTCATACTGGCACACTGTACATCCGGTAATACAGTATGTTTTAAGGTGTTACATCAGCTATTTAGATGAATGAAAAACACAATGGTCAAATCGATGCAGCATTGGCCCAGACATCCTGACATTTAGTCCGTAGGAGGCTATAGATCTAGCGCCAAAACACTGTACCCTACATTTCTATAATACAACTCAATGGCATTTTCTGGTAGACCCTCCCTGTGCATGTCTATCAAATTCCTTGCCCCTAATTTGTAGAACTGGTTTTCTGGTAAAAGGTTTGTCTAAAGACCAATCTGAGAAAACCCTGAAGACATCATCTGTGTTATTTTTTTATGTTAAACTCTAAGACATACAGAGTTAAATATACAGGGTTGAATATACTTCAAAATATAGATATACTGTATACATACATACACAGAATCTCAATATGGTCTAAGACATTTTGGATTATTAATATTGACGTATTACTATACTATCACTTTTAATTTAGTTAGCATAGCAAGAATTTATTGACCAAATTTGATCAGATGTATGGTTGTATTTCTTTTATTTTAAGCACTGATTTATGCTTATATATTGTTATAGAATGGCCCACTGTGAACTAAACCAACATGCAGCATCATGTTAAACTGTTAATCACTGTAATAGTTCTGTAGTGGGATTACTGGTGTCAATGAAAGCGTGGATAATTACTTCTCAATTTTTCAAGTTTGTCTTGGAAAAACATGCCACACACAGCTGAAACATATTCACAGACAATTTATTTTTGATTGAAATTATTTCACATCATAGTTGTTATTTTTCCTGTTGAAGATCTTTTGTATTTTTATTACAACAGCCACATAGCAGCAGCAGCAGCAATAATAATAATAATAATAATAATAATAATAATGACCCAGCAGGAGAAGCAGATCAATGCGGAGAAAGACTGAAAAGAGAGAGAAACATGATGGGGGGCCCTTTCCCAGCTGCCAAAAAATGTTTTTACTACAAGGAATTATGGGAAATAGAGTTTTTTTTTCAGTCTGTCAGATTTGTCAGTCTGTGTCACATCTGACCCCGTTCCTTCTGTTAAGACTCGAGCACAGCTGTACACATCTTGGACACGGTAGAAACTCTTAATAATAACAGAGATATCAGAGAGCTAATGGACAGGAGGGAGGAATCAAGATGGGAAACAGAAAGCAAAGCACAGTGAGCTCCACAGGATACGGAGACACGGCAGAACAGAAGAGGTGCTTCTATTCAACCGTTACATGTTCTACAGTAATACAAAAACCTTCCATGATAACCTCAACATGATGGCCCCCAGGCTCCCAGTTTGGACTAGCGGCAGCTCATCATGGCCAAAAACCTGTGGGACGAGTTCAGTGACAAGACTGGCCACTTCTTTGAAGGAAAAGTTTGCTTTCATGCCAAGTTGGATGAGAAGATTAATGCCAGCAGCGAGTTAGCTTATCTTAGCATTAAGACTGGAAACAGGGAACCAGCTAGCCTGTCTTTGTCAGAAAGTAGTCTTGCATTGCCAAACCTTCCTCCACAGCCCTGCGGAGGAGGGTCTGGCTAGTCCACACAGCATTCTGGGATGGGAGAAAAACGTGATCTGGTTTATTGGCATTTCTTTAAACCAATAGGGGTGGGGGAATAAAATCAATACAGCATAATATCGCAATATTTTCCTTGGCAATACTGTATCGCTACACAGACGCCAAACATGGATCTATTATACATATACATATCTATATGTGTTGGTCAGCTTGTCTGCTTGACAATCCCATTTTGCAGCAATAAACTTGAAGGGAGATGAAGAAACAGAGAAATGTATCTTTTTAGATGAAGCGGATATTAACAAAGTTACCTTTTGGGGACATAATTTGAAATTGGGAAAAATTTGAAGTTGGAAAAACGGTATTACATTGCAAACTATATCGCAGAATATTGCAATATGTTTAAAATCGCAATACTATCGTCTCGTGACATAGGTATCGTGATGATAACGTCTCGTGAGGCCTCTGGTGATTCCCACCCCTATAAACCAATCCCAATCCTCTCGGGCGGCGCTAAGCACCGGATGCAGCCAAAGCAAGAGGTTGTCGGTTGTAGCTCGAATCGATCGGAGTTTAGAACGCCAACACAAAGACCGAGGGTTAGGGTTAGGGTTGGGTTGTTAGGTGTGGGACATCCAGCGGAACCGGAGCTATCACGTGAATGAAACGTGAATGATATAGACTAGTTGGAAGGTAACCTTACCAGCACCTCTAAATCTCACTAAAACAAACAACACGTTGTTGGATTCGGGGCTATTCCTTGACTTCCTGGAGTCGTCATCACTATGACGAGCAGAGACGATTTTTTCACTTTGTTTTTGTTAAACAAAACAAGATATAATATGGAAGTTTTAGAGATGCGGGTAGGATTTTGTTAGCTTGGGACAGTTTCCAGTCTTTCTACTAAGCTAAGCGGATGCTGACTGTAGCTTCATATTAAATGGATATGGACATGACATTATAAATCTCATCAGTCTTTCATCCAAAAAGCCAGTAAGCCTATTTTTCTAAATGTCAAACTATTCTTTTAAAACATTCAGACTTAGAATACATTAGGGTTAAAACAAAAACTACAGTAAAGTTACAACTGAATTCTCAGTTGGCTGATTTGATAATGGTCAGTCAGTGTGGTCCACCTGGGATATGATTACCTGGCAGGAGTATTATTTTATACATGACAATAGACAAACTTAAATGATTAAATTTCAACTAGGAGTAGCATCAGTCCAACAGTACCAGTATTGGTATTGGCTTTTTTGGAAAATCAATATCGACCAATAGGATCCGTCAGGACATATGGGTAGATCCTGGCAACAACCAATCAGAAAATCTTTAGATGGGATCTCTCCATTTCAGTCCTTAACCTCATTGAGATAGTGATCAGACCCTTTATCATATTTCAAACCTTTTATAAAACAAAATTACAAAATAAAAATACCAGATGAGGCAGCAACATGTACATGCAAAAAAATTAAACAAAACAAACGTATGATTAAAGTGATCAAATCAAAAGATGTCGGAAAATTGAAAGATATTATGAAAACAGGATTTGTTAGATTACAGTGCACTTTGTGTGAAAAAAAACAACAACCACACATACATAAGATGAAGGCAACACCAGCCTGCCAATAAGGGAGGCCGAGAGAAACGGAGAAAAGGATGAAGAAGACAAAAATGGTTCAAAGAGAAGAAGGGAGAAGACGACTATATACACTCGTATATACATCATACAGGATATGAACGAGAGCATGAGGTCCTAAAGCCAGGCCCAAAGACGGCCGTACACAGACCGAGTCTACAGGCCAAACCGTCAGGGTACCCAATAAATAGGAAACAAAGCATCTTATAGTGGACGGCATCCTGTCCTCTGCTGCAGCTTCTGCCTGCATACAACAAACATCCCAAGCATTCTGCAGGTCGACACAAATAAATAAAATGGATGGATGCAGTCAGAGAGAGGCCGACTGGGGGAAAAAAAAGGGTGGAAATCTGACTTGTCTTGTGTTTTTTTCTAGGGCCAAGAAAAACCAACCCAAACCCAGAGCTAGACAGAGAGGAAAAAGAGATCTGGACAGTTACCACAATACATGGCAACATTTTAAGGGAATGTAGATGGGGCAAATATGGCAGAAAGGGGCCCTTTTTCCAATCTTTTGTCCCTTATAGCCCATTGTGAGAGAATATGTACAATAATTTAGTCCCATCCTGTGATGAGAATGATTCATCCCAACAGCCTAAAAATGTCCCCCATGTATTATGGCGTAATATAAATACAGCAGAACAATTCAAAAACAGGCGGTGTGACAGATAACAATAGGCAACTCATCCACAGCTCCACTAGAGGCACTGAGACTCTTTACCCTGACCTCAGCAGGGGTCAGTGTCCACAGGCAGGTCCTGACAGGTTCCACTTGATACACCAAGCAGTACTGAAACCACACTCGGGTTGGCCTGAAGAAACAAGTGCGCACAAAACTAAAAAACTAAATTCGATGACAATGTTTGGCATGTGTCCTTTCTTCTTCTCAGAAACCGTCTCAAAAAGAGCCAAAAATAGCGGAGGATATGAAAATATACAACTCTCAGCTGGTGATGGGTCTTGTTTACAGGTCCACCTTCAGAAGGACTGCAGTCCACTATACAGGTCTACGTTACCACCATGGCATGGTGCACAGAGATCCATGTATGGCTGCCCTCTTAGTTGGCTTCTTGTGTTGTATTTTGCAAAAAAAAAAAATAATAATAGTAATACAAAAAAAAATAAGACAACAGGGCTTGTGTACTTCATGACTGTCAGGACATAATCCAGGAGAGACAAGAGTAAAGGAGGTTTTTAAAGACACAAATTATAAATATTAGGCAGTCCCAGACCACCCAGCTACTGCTACACAACTGTCTTATTAAATAGTAATGGGAGATCCTCAGTATGTACGCTGAAACGAATGAAAAAGGAAACAAATGTTCCCATCGCCGTTTAACTTTCCTGCAGAGTTCCCGAAATGTTTCTGAAATGTCATCACTGGGGGTTATCTTCATACATATGTTTTTATTTAGAAACACACAATATATGAAAGCACAGATGTCTGAAAAAATATGTTCATTCAAGTTGATAAAAACCATTTTTTTTGTTTTCTTCCTTTTTGTGTGTGTGTGTGTGTGTGTGTGTGTGTGAGAGAGAGAATGTGTCATGTAAGTGGAATAGGCACAGTCTTGCAACTCTTCTTTTCTCAGAGGTAGCACCTCATTTTCCCAAATGAAAGACTTGAAGAGACCAGAATTGGAACATGAAAACCGAAGCCAAAGTGTGCGATTCGTGAGCGAGGACTGAGGAAATTCAACAGTTCAACACGTCTGTTTTGGAGAGCTACATCGGGGATCAGGTTGGAGAAGAACTGGAATGTGAGCTGCTGTGTCCAGCCTTCAATCGCACAAGGGCTGGAGAGAGAAAAAGAGACGAAGGCTCAGGTTCTTCCTCACGACACAGACACACAGAGGCGGGCCGGAGAGCTGGACTTTAGACCGAATCTGAAAACTGAGGGACCATATATGAAAGACAGGGCAAAAGATGAAGAAAGACAGAGAAAAGTGTCCCTTATGTCTAATGTAACGGCTCCTTGCATGTCCTCTGATCATACGGTTCTTGGAACATTGGTGACAGAGGGTAAGGGGAGCGGCGAGGTCCAGAAAGATTTCTCATTTAGAAAACAAAAAAAGTGATGCTGGCGAGACGGTTGCTTCCTGGTGATGATGATGATGAGGATGATGAAGGCTCCTCCTCTGACGCAAACGTGTCAGAGATGTTCTTGTTAGGTGATCCTCGCGCTGGGATGATGTCAGCGTTCCTGGTCTAATGATGGGCGGCGATGGAGGTGACATCACAACACAATTGTTATGTAATGTATCTCAGCCTGTGTGAAGTGTGTGTATATGTATATGTGTGTGTGTGTGTGTGTGTGTGTGTGTGTGTGTGGTTATGTGTGAGGGTTGTGGTTGAGCGTGGTTGATCACCAGGCCTCTGTGTACCGAACATCCACGTCTTTCAGGTTGGGCAGTTTGGCCTGCAGAGAAAAGACACAGACAAGACAAAAAGAGAAACCACATTAACACCTGGAAACATGCATCTGCACTGATATATAACCCCTCAAGTCTGCAAACTATGGTCAATTTTACAGCTCTGTAATTTACTGATCATTTCAAAGAAGTTCCCTGGAAATAACTATGTAATAATTTGGTAGATTTATTTGGAAAAGGGTGTCCCTAAAAGGAATATTTGGCCACTTTGGGGTAGCAGAACAAGCTGTTAACATAACTATATGAAGTTGTTAAGGTGAACATGTGAGCTAACACAAGGAGCCACATTAGAACTTATTCTGAGTGTTTCTGGCTACCTACCAAATGTGAGACCAGTTTTAACTCACATTCACATGTTATCTGTGTTTTGGTCTCCAGTAACTTCTGAGAAAAAACCCTTCACTAGTGGGCAGGTAGTGTGCATTGACTTTATCAGGGCTTTTTCACTGTGAATAGCCGCCTGCTGCTGGAAATGGGTTTGATGAGAGTGGTTAAGTTGTGAGTCGTAAAACCAGAATGAAAGAAACTAAAATGTTGCGTAAAGCCGAGGGGAACTGCATGGTCAGGTGATAACTGTGGGTTTACGACAACTTTCACATTACATAAAGCCTTCGAGTCCATTGTGAATGCAAAAATATTGATTAGTGAAGCGTTAAGTAAATATTCATTGATCATTATTTTATGACTGAAAATGTTATACTCTTTATGTGGAATTGTATGCTTGCCTTTTTATAGATTTCTCATTTCTACATGTTCAGCTGACCCCCCCCCCCCGACCACTGACTACAAGACAATTATTTGGAATGCATGAATTGGAATTGTACCAATTGCCTCAAGTTTTTCTGTAATGCACAGATAATGTTAAATATGATATATACAGTATGTTACCGGGGATGACAGTTTACATATTGAGCCCCTACTGTCATCGTATTTCAAAAGCACAGTTTAGTAAGCCAAAACAGAGTGAAAGACATGCATTTTCATATATTTTGTACTATCTATTGTTTTAGCTACATCATCTTTTTAACCTAATCTAACTTTCCTTCTACTTAACGTTTTTATTTCTTGCACTACTTTATACATTTATGGACTCGCTCTTTTCTTACTTTTAATTTTGCCTTGAATTTGACTGTGAGCAACTGCAACTGAACAATTTCCCTGAGGGGATCAATTAAGTCTTCTGATTCTGAAATCAGTATTGTGCAAATAACCTATTTGCAGTTGGTATGAGTTGTCTTGCAGTATTACCTTGAGGTCCTCGTATGTGTCAGCTGTGAGCTTGGTGCTGTTCATGTTCAGACTGCACAGACTCTTCATGGCTGGAATAGGCAAACAGGGACAATTAGCCACAATTAACTTGTACATTTACAAACAGCTGACTCTTCAAGCAAGGTCTATGGTAGCTGCGGTGTTCCTGGCGCGAGGTGCGTGCGCCATAAAATTACGTCACAACAGCTGTCGTTTCCAGCGCAGAAGCTCCGCAAGTTATACTTTATACTTTTTATTGATCCCCAGTGGGGAAATTACTCTCTTTTTGTTAGAAATCACTACACACAGGCCTGAAACACACACACACACACACACATAGACACACACAGACACACAGACACACAGACACACACACACACACACACACACACACACACACACACACACACACACACACACACACACACACACACACGACCTATTCACTCTCTTCTTCTCTACTACTTCCTGCTTCTTCCCAGATTATTGGGTTGGTACCAATGACTGTAACTTTGTACGCCCCCTGGTGTTTCGGAGAATACTGCAACGAACAACGCGTTGAGCAAAACGTCTCCGTGCATGCTCGCAGCGCGCCAGTACAACCGAGCCTTCACGCCTTCAACACAGTTAACATGCTGACTCTCAGCATGTCCTTGTATTCTGACTGTTTTTAGTTAATATAACACTGCTAATTTTAAATTCAATTTTATTTTTTGTGTCCAATCAGAATAGATGTTATCTCAGGACACTTTACAGATAGAATAGGTCTAGAGCACACTCTATATTCCTACTACTACTAATGCAGTGATATGACTTTGTGTGTGTTTTCTTACAACTGAGAGCCAGCAGACCAGCATCAGTGACGGGAGTCTCACACAGGTTCAGAACCTGAAGACAGGCCAGATGCTCGGATAACAACCTTAACCCTGCATCCCCAAACTGAAGGAAGGAAAAATAGAGAAAGATGGAACATATGTTAGACATCTTTTGGATCATTAGTGATTACATTCATCTCAAGCAGGCTAGACTACAGTAACGCTCTTTTTGCAGGATTATCCAAACAATCCGTAGGACGCCTCCAGCTAATTCAAAATGCAGCAGCCAGAGTCCTTACACACACACCTAAATTTGAACACATTACGCCGGTACTCCAATCACTTCATTAGCTCCCGGTACAATGCAGAATCAATTTCAAAATCCTGCTAATAGTCTATTACAGGGGTCTTCAATGTTTTTTAAGGCCAGGGACCCCTTAGCTGAAAGAGAGACAGAGTATGGACCCCCTACTGCATATAATAATATTAATACATTTGATTTATATAGCGGTTTTACAGTTAAACCCTGGTAAGTACAATTAAAGCAGGTGAGGCAATAAAACAACACAAAACATAAAAACAAGCATATTAAACAAGTAAGACGATAAAATATATTGTTTACAATTGAGTTGCATATTACACTGGGCCAAATGAATGATGTTTATACTGTATTCTTATTTCTGTTTATGCTTTGTTCTAATGTTTATGCTGTTTTTTTATGATTAACAAAACAAACAGATACAAAACATACAATGCGCAACATGTACACATCCCACTCAACAAGCCCACTCCTGGATTCCTCCATCCTCTTAAAATAATCTGTCTGGCTATCATCAAACTAGTGTGGACCCAGCTTCCATCTCATTTAGGATTGAGCCATCTCCCAGAACAAATCATCTTGGGCTGAATGGAACCTGGGTCCCTGCAGTCCCACATAGGTTATCATGTATTGTCTATGCTGTAACGATAAGGTGCCATATAAATAAATTGTCCATTGCCGTTACTAGTGTGTGTTTGTAGTTGTGTCGGTGCTGTGTGTATACCTGTGTGGACCAGAGGTTGAGCTGTTTGAGTGAAGGCAGCTTGATGAGCTGCTCGGCACAGGCACTGGTGACATTGGTGAAGGCCAGGCTCAGGTTCTCCAAGTTCCCAAAAGAACCTGAACTCAACAGGCGGGCAAGGTCTGCATCCTAAATTTTGAGGGAAAAAAAACACTCAAGATTGAAATAGTAAACCCAAGTATGATAATTGATGTTGGTCAGGTCATATAAAAACTCTTATTGTGTGCAGCAGTGACGGCATCGGTGTAATCTCACCGTGGACTTTGAAGGCAGAGTCAGCCGGGTGGGGCCTCCTTTCCGTTGCTAAGGAAAATAAAGACAGAAAAAAGATGGCGTCTGAGCCTCAATGTCTTGCAGGAAACTTTTCAGACAGTAGATGGTGTGTGTGAGCAGCTGCATGTGTGCTGCATTCAAGTCACATTGAGGGAAAAAAAGACGTGACAGTTTCAAACATAATAATACCATGTTTGAAACACGATGTTACAGCAACTCTCTCTCACTGTATCATCAGACACAGGGCTAACCGTGGACACATCCAAATGCTTCTAAGTTCTTTCCTTATTTTCTTCCATGTTTTCGGAAAGAGATTTTAGCCAGAGGATATTTCAACTGCAAAGACAAAACTGAATCCTTAATATAACCACCCATTACAAACTCCTTAAAAAAAGTAGGTCATAAATTATAATTTGTGAGAGATTTATGACTTTAATTAATGTTATTACTGTAAACGCCAAACAATACATACAAGAATATGATTATGGTGGACACAGAAGCTGGGGTTTAATAGCTATTTCTTTATTTAAAGGCACCTTGCTGATTTCGTTTCAGTGCCTAGTAGTGCCCCTAAAATCGCAAATGAATTCAGGGCCACTATTATGTCAGAGTGTAGAAAAAAAATGCCTATACTGGACATACTGGTAGGATACAGGATACAATCCATCCTGTACATATTTATGTACACCGCTGCTTAACATTTTGCTCTTGGGGGAATTACTAGAATTGTTGGGTCTTTGTAGATTATAGAGTGTGGTCTAGACCTACTCTATCTGTAAAGTGTTTGTGATAACTCTTGTTATGATTTGATACTATGAATAAAATTGAATTGAATTGAATTCACATTTAACATTTTCCTTACGTGCTATGCAGAAAGTGTATGAGTTGTCTTTGTTTATGCAAAGGTGCACGTTCAGTGGTTGCCTCCTTGGACTACCTCTACATATAAACCAACAGCTCAGTTCTGCAGACAGAGTCAAGTGGCTGTGACTCAGCGTGTGAAGCATGCAGACTTAGCTGAGAGGGCCAGTTACTGTTACTGGTCTGATCTTTACTGTTCCAGCATTTCAGGTCCAGACGAGCCCTGGGAATTTTCACACTCCAGCGTTGGGAGTTTACTGGGAAGTGTGCGACAAAGAAGAATTATCCGGTTAGCCGTGGTCCTTCTGGAAGTGACAAGAGTGGAGGGGTGGGAAACACCAGAGGCCCCACGATACGATACTACCACGATACTTATGTCACGATACGATATTATTGCGATTTTAAACATTCTGTGATATTCTGCAATATATTGCAAGTTATTACCTTTTTTCATCTGTTTTATCTAAAAAGATACATTTCTCTGTTTGTTCATCTCACTTTTGACAAACTGACCTACACTGTGATTTTATTATTCTAGTCCCAAAAAGTAAAATTCTTGATCGATACTTGCCATCTTTGTATCGATACAGTATTTCCACGGAAAACATCCTTTGAGGGATACGACTACTTCAAGCCAGAGCTCAGACCAGAGATGTGAAGAACATTAGTACGGTAGTACGACTACAGATGGAGTTAAGTGGGCACATGGTCATTAAAACCAGGCAATGAGCGGAGGTGGCAAGTGGAGAAACATGACTCCATGTCCAACAAAACCAGATTTTTGCTGTGACATGATGATGGCAGCAAATTATGTTGATATCTGGCTCCTTCTTGTCTGAGCAGTACAGGCTATTTACAATGGAATATCTGTGCATAGTCACTATTGTCTTTGTCTCTTGGTACCAGGGAATCGTCATTGAAGTATCACGCAGTATCTAACTTCAGCTGTAGACTGTGTGCAATTCTTCAAAGTCTTGTCACTAAAATCTGGGTTTCAGGTTGGTTTTAGGAACATGATATTCTTCTCTGCTTCTCTTCATAGTCGTCAGATTCATCTACCAACCCTTACAGAGATGGCTCAGGTCTGTCTTGGACCAGCTCTTAGTTATGCTGTTCTAGTTTTAGACTGCCGGGGGACTTCCTTTGACACACTGAGCTCCTCTCTCCTCTCTCTTTCCATCTGTGTGCATCCATGTCCCAGAAATGCTTGTTCCTAACTTAGCTCTGGGGAGCTGATTCCCCGTAGTCCTTATGTTTTCTCGCCTTGCAGTTTTCCTTGGATTGGTGTGGCACCTAAATCATGGTTCCAGCTGCCGCCGTGGTCCTGCTCAGCACCCTGCTACGCCCGATATGCCCTGCTATGGCCCGCAACGCCCTGCTACTTCCTACTACGCCCGGCTACACCCTGAACTGCTACTATATATATATATATATATATATATATATATATATATATATATATATATATATATATATATATATATATATATATATATATATATTCCATAGTCATAGTTCCATTCTTCATTCCATCTTTATTGTTCCTAGAATTGCCACGGTTCATTAGCCTGACGTGGTCATACTCAGATTCTAGTCCCCTCGAATTTTGTGGGCGGGGCTAAGTTCGGCTGGCATCCAGGCTAACGGTTCATCATACCAACTGCTATAATTATTATGAATCACATTCTCTATATCTGTAGATCTATATCAGTGTCTCTGTGTGCCAACCGGCAGTGACAGATGCCCGCCCACCAACAGCCTGGATCTGTCCCAGCTTTCTGCCTAAAAGGGAGTTTTTTCCTCACCACATGAGTTTTACATGAATGAGATGAGAGTATATGAAGACCACAATGGAAATAAGTCCTGGACTTTATTGTGTTTTTATCCTCGATTGTATTTGTTGTCTTTTTTTCATGTGTAAGGCATTCTTGATACAATTAAATAAATCAAATAAAAAATCCAGTTGTTCATGGCCCCCGTTTGCTCAACAACGTTATAATGGGTTATTGTAAACATACATTGTCAGGCTAGCCACTTGTGCTTGTTGACTCCAAGGAAGTGAAGAAGACATTGG
The DNA here is from genome assembly GCF_010015445.1 of Perca fluviatilis. Taxonomy (NCBI): domain Eukaryota; kingdom Metazoa; phylum Chordata; class Actinopteri; order Perciformes; family Percidae; genus Perca; species Perca fluviatilis. Next base: position 41,681,608 of record NC_053119.1, read on the forward strand.
TCGGTATATACAGCAGTCGTGTCGTTGGTTGTAGCAAAGTAGCAGCAAAAGTACAAACCCTAAGACTAGAGTTATAAAGACTCACTGCATACATACATGAAGACATGTGCGATGTTTGCAGAGCCAGGTAAACATGCCGCAGCAAACCCCGCCCCCGCTGCTGCACACAGGTTGTGGCGTATTTGTCTTTGTTATCGTTCTTTTGCGCATGCGTGTTGGACAGCTGGAGCGCCAGAATGACATTTACTGTGTTGGATCTTACAAATAGTTTAGGCCTGTGACAGAAATAAATTGCTATTAGCTGTTGTTTGACACCTCTATCTGCTCCTGGTGATGGTTTAAAAGTAAAACCAAAAGCTTTGGAATTGCAACAAAGCCTCAGTACTTTTTTTTTTGGAGCAACTAGTATTTAAAGTGCAAACTTATAGAGAGTGTTCTATCGTACTTCCTCAAAGAGAACATCACGTTCATTTGACGCAAGTCAGGATTCCATCTTTAAGGGCGCACACAACGTGTGGAAGAGCTCCGGTAACGCTGTGATCACTGGTCGCCCCGCTCCACTGCCAGAGCTGTGGCCGTCTGAACAAACTTCTCTTTAAGATAAAAACAGTGATACATTTCATGTTCCTGTACAATAGACGATGAAGCTGTTCATGCATGACGCATCGTTCTTCTAAATGAACCTTGTGCCTTGCCTTTGTTCTCATTGTATCCAGTGCGTGCTTGGTTCTTAACTCCTCACTTTAACAGTTGCTGTGTTTGGAATTGTGGATTGACAAGTAGGCCACATGCGTCACTGAGGACACAAGAATTTGTACGTAATGAGGAACTGGTGATTTCCTGTGAGAGAGTGTGTGTGTGTGTGTGTGTGTGTGTGTGTGTGTGTGTGTGTGTGTGTGTGTGTGTGTGTGTGAGAGAGAGAGAGTGTAACTCACCAGTTCTTTGAGCTCTCTCTGTCGGTCGCAGAGCTGCTCGTACATGCGGAGGCCCACCTGGGTGCTCTCCAGGGTGGAGATGATCTGCAGCTGGGTGTCTTTGTTCTCAATGATGTTATACTCCAGCATCAGACACAGGATCTGGACACACATGTCAACAATTACACAGTGTAAAGGGTCACTCCACGGATGTAATATGAGACAATCAGTTATGAGGAGTACTACTAAGCCTTCATTTTGTACACTTAAAATGTATAAATATATAAACACAGTTTACCGATTTACATGTGAAAATAACGTTGGCTCTATAAACGCTAAAAGTATATTTTTCTGTGGCTGCCAGTTACAGCATTCACACTTTATACTGGACTAATGTCAAAGATTTGGTTGTTCTCATCACACTTACACACAACACATAAGAAAATAGGGTCCAGGTTGAAAAAAAAAAACAGTTTTAATGCGCCAAGAGACCATGAGAAATTATTAAGAATGAAATCATTGATAAAATAACATAAACATGGACTTGCACAGATAAGGGGAAAAAGATTAATTTAAACAATTTTAGCATCAAAAAAGGTAATGGGTCTGAATCATTTTTGAATGCAGTATACCTCCACCATGGTCTGGTTTCCGCGTAGGGCCAGCAGCATGCAGGGACCCAGCTTGTTTTCAGCCAGAGAGAGCAGGAACTTCTTGGTCTTATAGCAGGAGCCCATCAAGATATGAACCTGGACGAGATGAAGACGAGGGGCAGTTGTTAGCAGCCACGCATTCATTAGCACACATTTATATTTGAGGCAGAGCTGGTGGATATGGAGAAAATTAAATATCATGATATTTTTGACCAAATACCACGATATCGATATTGCAGCAATATTGTAGAGTTGTGGTGCTTTAACAAAATATTTACATAATGAGATTTTTGAAAAATAATCAGCAATAATGTGGCTATAATGACTAAGTGGGTAAAGCTTAATTATAAAACAGTGAGAAAAGTCTGGTAAGTAGGGCTGGGTATCGTTAAAAAGGTTTTGATACCGGTACCAATACCAATACCAATACCGCGACTTTAATACGGGTTCCCCAACGCTACTTTTTTTCCATACCAATTTCATAAAGTCCATTTTAATAAAAAGAAATTACAACATCATGGCACGAACCCTTTATCTTTCAGCTCCTACTGCGCGAGCGCTCTCTGTGTAACGTAGAGTTTCTCCTGTGTGTCTCTACGACGTTTAACATTAGACAGCCAATCACAGACATTATTAGATCTTGGTAGAAACACGCTGCATTCTTATTGGCTCATTCTTACGAGGCATTTTTCGATACTCGATACTAAGTAGTCAATTTGGTCGGTGCCTAAATAATATTGAATTTTGTACCCAGCCCTACTGGTAAGTTCTGAAAATCACATCACTATACTGTAATGTAGCCTTTTAAAACCAGGAAATATCATATAATAATATCATATAACGATATTACAATGTCCAATATTTAAGACGATATCTAGCCTCATATATCGATAATATAAATATCTTGCCCGGCCCTTGTTGAGGCTGACTTTGTGTGTCCATACACTCACCATACTGGCAAACAGCTCGCCATCGTCATCACAGGCCACGCCTCCTGGACTGTAGAGCTGGAACCAGCCATCTTTACCTGAACGCACACTGAGTAGGCAGGAATGGACCTGAAACCCACACACAGACACACAGACTTTTTTTTATAAACTCTAGTTGCTACTATGATGAAACCGTGGTAAACGTGCACAAACACACACAACACTCACCTCCTGCCTCGGGTCCTCAGCAAACCTCTGAATAACATATTTCAGTTCCCTATTTAGACAGAAACATTAAGACACACATGTCAGGTTGTTTTCAAACTGGAATTGAACTAAATCTGTGAAGAACAGTTTATGATGTTTGAGTTGCGTACTTTGTGAATTTGGCATGTGCAAGGGCCCTGGAGAGAGGGAAGACAAAGAGAGAGATGTGAGATATTACAGCCCCAAACACTTGGCAAATATGATAAAACAAACATTAAACTTAAAAAACTGTAAAACAGTTAAACAAATCAACAGTGAAAACGCCTAATTCTTTTCCCGAACACGAGAAAATAAGAGTTTACTTGCAAAACGCAATGCGCGAATAATCTTTTTTTTTCTCCATCTCTGTTTTGGGATCATAGGAGGCCAAAATCGCAACTGCCAATAACATTTGGATTCATTGCACAGCCCTGGAGATTTTCTAGCAGTGAAGATTTCCCGTTTACAGTGTATACAAGCATTTTCTGGAGGTCAGTGAGAGTTCCCCTTTGTGCTACTTCTTACAGTGACGTCAAGCTGACGACACAGTAGCACAATGTTACTTTATGTTGGTGGATACAGTCAACATGCTCAGATTTCCCAGGTTTCCCAGGGAGTGGATACTGTACACAAAACAGCTTGTGAACTTCTAGGAATTGTTTGTTACTTTTAGATGACATTTTAATGATCCCTGTGGGGAATGATTACAATCATGTTTTAGTAGCAGCTGTAAGGTGATATTAGATAAATATATCAGGTCAGAGAAATGGAATCAGTTTGAATGAATTCCCTAAAATGCCATGTTTTTTATGGTTGTACTAATACCTCAGCAGTGAAGTTGACGTGTGCAGTTCATCACTTTACACATGTTAACCCGGGCTCAACCTGCTACTTTTGGCATCTCCAGAAACTGTAGGATCTCCACTAGAACTTCTAAATCAAAAAACTAAAATTCCTAGGAGTTTACACAAAGTTCTTACATATAAAATGTGTCTGTAATGATGAAGACAGGATGAGGAAGGTTAAAGGAGAAGTTTGATCTGAAGGTGTATGCTGTGTGTAAGCTATTACAGGAGCAAGTCAAATTATGTTTAAAAAAATAAATAAACGTAATTCATTAAAAATGCATTAAATAAATTAATATTTTGACATTTTGGAAAATACGCTTATTTTGCTTTCCATGCATAGAGTAGTATCAATCTTCTAGCAAAATGTTAGTACTGTAGTAGTCTTTTCACTGTATTGTAGTAGTCTTTTCACTGTACTGTAGTAGTCCTTTCACTGTACTGTAGTTGTCCATTCACTGTACTGTAGTAGTCTTTTCACTGTACTGTAGTAGTCCTTTCACTGTACTGTAGTAGTAGTAGTCTTTTCACTGTATTGTAGTAGTCCTTTCACTGTACTGTAGTAGTAGTCTTTTCACTGTACTGTAGTAGTCCTTTCACTGTACTGTAGTAGTAGTAGTCTTTTCACTGTTCTGTAGTAGTCCTTTCACTGTAAGAAGTGATACCTATTTGCAAAACGGTCCAAGCATGAAGACATGAGAAGAAAACTATTTGCCTTCCTGTTGTATTCAGTGCATGTTACAGGTGTTATTTCTGCAGGAAACAGAGCATGTTAGTGTCAGAGTGTGTGTGTGTGTGTGTGTGTGTGTGTGTGTGTTGTGTACAGGGTGCTGGGGAGTATTGTTGCCTTTCCTAATGACGCCTGAAGCCAATCGACCAGGCAACAGTGGCGCAGGTGAGCACCAGGTGTGTCCCAGAAACAACAAGGGGTTCGCCAGCCGACGCTAATGAATCCAGATCAGCCATCCAATTACAAGAAAGACTCGGGGCAGGTTAGAGCCAATTAAAGTGGTCTCTCTAGGGAGAGAACAGAAACCCCCTGCAGTTCATGACCCCCAGAGGCGTGTTTAGGTACCTCATCCACGTCAGAAGCCAGGCCCCAGCAGGACCCTCCTAGAAACATGTATCCACCCCCAGAGAGAGGGATTTAAGGGACTGGAAGCATAAAAACTGTTGCAGTCAGCCTCACCAACAAGGCCCCATTTTCCTGAAGATACTTTTACTTAAGGAACATTTTCAATGCAGGACTTTTACTGTAACAGAGTATTATTACAGTGTGGTATTAGTACTTTTACTGAAGTAAAGGATCTGTCAACCACTAGGCTGGGCTGTGTTTAGGTACTCCGTCACGGATTGGATGATCACATGACCATGCCTCACAGGAAGCAAAGCTTTGTATCTTTATAAGGATAACACGTAGAATGTTATGCATTTTACAGCTTCTAGATCATGCAAATGGTTGATTCTTTACAATTGTTTGAAGTTGGACAAGTTCTTAGTGATTTTTTCTTCTTCTCCTGTATTGTCCGATTATGATGAGTTAAGAACACAGATTTTACATGAAATGTCTGTCCAAAATCCTGAAATGTTCTGGTGCACGGATGATGACCAATTGGAGTGGCTGTTTAAATTTAATATTTATAAGTTGGCGACTTTTGTTTCTAAAGCTTGGCAAAAAAAGACTAGAAGGTGTATTTGTTTAGGGTATGTGGTTACTTTGGCAGCTGGTCCTTTGTGCTAGGTAATGGGGTCTTGTAAGCCCGTGTGGGCTGGGCATATTTTATTGTATGCATGACACAATCATAAAAAAATATTCATTCATTCACTTAATGTTTAAATTACACATTATTATCTCAGTGTAGGACAGCACGGTGTTCTCACGAGATGACTGACTGGGTCAGGTGAAGTTAGCAAGGTGAAGTTAGCAAGCTAACTTCGTTAGCTAACTAACATCAAGGTTAGCCAGGGGAGTGGGGAGGGGCAGCTGGAGCAGACACAGACACTTCATCATACTCCGTTAAGGTGTATACAAGGAGTAATCCCCCGGTTACTGAAGGAGTTCTCTACCTCTGTTAACGGGGTAGGAGAACTAGGATTTTAACCGGGGGAAGGGGTTTACATAGCCTCGTGAGACCGTCCTGATCTGGCGAGCTCCAGTTTTCCACTCGCAGATCGATCTGGCATCTTGAGATAGAGAAAATTTGGAGCTGTTCGCAAAACGACCGGGCCAATCAGCGTTGGTTTTGAGGCGGGTTAGGTGGTGATAGACAGATGGTTTATCCAATCAGCTAACCAGTATTTTCAGACAGCGTTAGCCCTAATTCTGTTAGCCGCTTGCTAATGCTTTTTTCTCTTGGATCCTTCTTTTGGAATATGGACCGGGAACCTGAAATGGGGCCTTTTATTCCTAAATTCTCGTTACACAAACGGCAAATCTCCTTTACCGACATGTTGCTTGCTTGCTGAGCTAACGAGCTATGCTTTGCCTGCAGCAGCAGGGGCGGGCTTGTGGTTGTATTTTCATACGCTTTGTTGATCTGATTGGTTGATTTGACTCGTCTATCACCAACATAGGTGATAGACTGATGGTTTATCCAATCAGCTAACCAGTATTTTCGCCCCTTCCCAAAAGTTCTCCAACGGAAAGTTCCCAGATGGATATGCCGAGCAAATGCAAAGCGATCCATCTGGCGGAGTCAGGTTAGGGTTTACATGGCGTCTGAGAAATTGGGGTATTACCTTAACCCAAATATAATCATTTTTTTAAACTGCATGTAAACGCACTGACTTTAGTCTTTGCATGCTTATTTGTACATCATGAGTGCTTAACCCTCATGCCCTCTTCGGTCATTTTTGTACATTTTTCTCAAGTTTTTTTTTTCATTTCGTGATCATTTTTGCTGTGTTACTTCTTATGGCATGAAATTTTGTAGGAATCCTTCTTTTCAGTCAAATTTTTTAAATCCAGTGTTTTTTACTCTTACATGTCTTTTATACTTAAATGATTCATTTTGTACCCTCTGGACACCTTCGAGGCAAAAATGTCCACGCACACAAAAACTGTTATTAAATCATCATATATCAATATTTTTTTCTGCTTTTTTTTCATGAATCACTTAAACAACTTCTTACCTAATCAAAACCACCAAACATTCAATCATTTTCAGGATTTTAACCCTTTAAATGCCAGTTTATGTATTTGAAGTATGTCATTTTTTATAAAAAAAACCACAAAAAATGATTTTTTTCCCATATAATGAATAATATGTAGATGGGGCTTTGGTGGGGATTAGAGGCTTGGATATGTCAAAGATAAGCAACAAAACTGATTTGATTGCATTAGTATTTTTTATGTAATTCCAGATACTCCCTCTGGACACCTTCGAGGCAAAAATGGCCCCATTGACTTCCATTATAACCACATGTTTTGATCTCACTGCCTTTACAGTATAAAACCATGCATTCTGTAATGTCAGCATTTCATTTGGAAGAAAACTAGTCATATTTGACATTTTTACAGTATTTCACCAGATTCAACCATATTTGCTTTAGCCCGCGTTGCAATTATGAAATTATATTTTTTTGTGTGTGTGTGTGTGTGTGTGTGTGTGTGTGTGTGGGGTATGTGTGTGTGTGTGTGTATATATGTGTGTGTGTGTATGTGTGTCTGTGTGTGTGTGTGTATATATGTATATTTGTGTGTGTCTGTGGGTGGGTGGGTGTGTGTGTGTGGGTTGGGTGTGTGTGTGTGTGTGTGTGTGCGTGTATGTATGCGTGTGTGTGTATGTATGCGTATTTGTGTGTGTGTGTGTGTGTGTGTGTGTGTGCATGCATGTATGCATGTCTGTGTGTGAGAGAGTTTGTGTAAATCTGTAAACAAACAATGATAATTTTAGTGGTGAAAAAGCGCACCTTACTTTAGCCAGTTATATTATGGAGCCGTGTGTGTGTGTGTGTGTGTGTGTGTGTGTGTGTGTGTGTGTGTGTGTGTGTGTGTGTGCGCATGCATGCGTGTCTGTGTGTGAGAGAGAGTTTGTGTAAATCTGGGTGAAAAAAGGGCATCTTTTGAAGGATGCATTTCATGTGTCTTTGAAGACGTGCTTGAATAAAAACATTGTCTCCTCGCTTTAGTTGTAAACAGAAACAACTATTAGTGTGTTGATGCACCTGGCTCTAGAGAAGGAGAAAGACCTGGAGCAAAGAGAAGGAGCAGCCTTCATCTTCCAGCCAACTGCAGGACTCATCTGAAAACACAAGATTCTAGTCTGACAAAACTCGGGTCACTGGTGTTTTTCCCTAAAACCCCCCCCAAAAAAAAAAAAATCCATTCCATTTTTTCCTGACATTGAATGGACAGTGAAGAATTGGCAAGTCTGGTCTCCATCTAATACTGAGACGCTGCGCAACATTCAAGCACCGACCGGCATGATGCCAGAGCCCACGAGATATGCCATATCAAGAATCCATGATGTGGCCTCCTCTTTCCACCTTTTCTTCACTCTTGACTTGATCCAGCTGATTTAGGAAATGACAAACCTAACGGGAGGTGTTCAATCTCAGGATGGAGTGATGTGGATGCTCAAGAGATTTTAACATACATGGGACTTCACACTTGGCTGGTGTGTACCGGTCCAAAGGGGAATCCACCCGGAGCCTGTGGGATGTCCATAGTGGGAGACCAGTCTTCAGGGCTACCATGTCCCACAAACCATTTGAAATGATAAGCGCCAGTTTACAGCACATGCAGGAGACAATGTTTTTATTCAAGCACGTCTTCAAAGACACATGAAATGTATCCTTCAAAAGATGCCTTTTTTCAGCCCTAAAATGATCAGTGCTTGCTTACAGATTTACGCAAACTCTCACACACACACATACACATATACACACACATACACATATACACACACACACACACACACACACACACACACACACACACACACACACACACACACACACACACACACACACACACACACACACACACACACACCACACATACACACACACACACACACAGCTACATAATATAACTATAATTTCATGCATCGGCCTACAAGGGCAAAATGGTTGAATCTGGTGAAATACTTTAAAAATGTTAAATATGACTAGTTTTCTTCCAAATGAAATGCTGACATTACAGAATGCATGGTTTTATACTGTAAAGGCAGTGAGATCAAAACATGTGGTTATAATGGAAGTCAATGGGGCCATTTTTGCCTCGAAGGTGTCCAAAGGGAGTATCTGGAACTACATAAAAAATACTAATGCAATCAAATAAGTTTTGTTGCTTATCTTTGACATATCCAAGCCTCTAATCCCCACCAAAGCCCCATTCCCCTATGATTTATTTTATGGAAAATAATTAATGTTTTGTTGGGTTTTTCATAAATAATTGTTACTTCAAAGATTTAAAACTGGCATTTAAAGGGTTAAAATCCAGAAAATTATTAAATTTTTGGTAGTTTTGAGCAATTTACAAGTAGTTTAAGTGATTTATGAAAAAAAAGCAGAAAAAAATATTGATATATGATGATTTAATATCAGTTTTTTGGACATGTACATTTTGCCTCGAGGTGTCCAAAGGGAGTATCTGGAACTATGTAAAAAAAACTAATGCAATCAAATTAATTTTGTTGCTTATCTTTGACATATCCAAGCCTCTAATCACCACCAAAGCCCCATCTAGATATTATTCATTATATGGAAAAAAAATCATTTTTTGTGTTTTTTGTAATAAAAAATGAAATACTTCAAATACATAAACTGGCATTTAAAGGGTTAAAATCCTGAAAATGATTGAATGTTTGGTAGTTTTGATTAGGTTAGAAGTTGTTTAAGTGATTTATGAAAAAAAAGCAGAAAAAAATATTGATATATGATGATTTAATAACAGTTTTTGTGTGCGTGGACATTTTTGCCTCGAAGGTGTCGAGAGTAAGTTTTTTTAAGGAGGGCATGAGGGTTAAACTAATATTTACAATACACAAGTTGGTTCTGTGCCATGTGAAGTGGCAACACATTACAAAGTGGGGGGTCCCACAACAAATGGTCCTAAGTCTAGGCCCGGCCCTGCTCCCAAAGCTTCATTACTTCATTACTACTACACCCCCTCCCCCAATCTCCTTCTGTATTGTATGACAATGTTGTTTTTCATGTATGGTATAACTTTGCTGCAAAACCAAATGTCCTCCGGGGACAAAATAAAGTTGAAAACTGAAGTTGAAAGTTGTCTCATGTGATTTATGGCAGCTGGACATTCAGATGACACAGTTTACAGATTTTACTGAGTAAATTAAATTGAGCATTTAAAGCTTTTTGTTGGGTCATTTTAATAATTAATAAAAATAATTAATCAATAAAATGTGTGTGTGCGTGCATATGTGTGAATACTCACTCTTTAGGGAAGGGGATGGGCTGCAACAGGCTGGCAAGAGCAGGTCTCCAGTCATCGTAGCCCGATCTGACGGAGACAGACGGAAAGGGAAAGAAAAGCGAGATGAAGAGAGGCAGTGTAACAATGTAAAGAGGAGGGTGGAGCCTGGAGAAGTGAGACTGGACAACAAAAAGATGGAGGAGTTGTTGAAACATGAGCAGCTTACCCCGGTTAGTGTGATATTGTGCCTTGTTTGTTATCTGGTCTGACGGTTGAGCCGAGTAGGTTTATATGCTGGTGTTGATCTTAATCAACTGTTCTTGTTTTTATGTTGTTGTCTTTAAGCATTAGCATAACCAACTTGTATTGTATAGGGCCACATCTGTATGTATTATTTATAGCTTAATCCTTTTATCTCTTTTTAGGGTGACGTCTTACCACCAGTAGGGTTGGGCACCAAGACCGGTGCCCCGGTATACGGCCCCGGTGCCTAAACGACCAGTATCTACCGGACCAGATAGCAACGCGGATTTCAGTGCCTCATTTCGGTGCCACTTAAATGTCTGCTCAATTATGTGTGTAGCTTCAGGTAAAATCCAGAACATTTTCAGTTTGGCCTATTATATTAAATTATCTTATAGAAAGATGCTAAGTTAGTAAACTTCTGAAAACGTTGGAAGAAAGAACAAAAAGGTCATAAAAAAAGATGCCAAAAAGGTTGAAAAATGTCGACAAAAATAGAAAAAACGTCCTAAAAAGCGACAAGGACTTCTTTAATCTCCCAAACCCTCCATTATAAGTTGTCGGAGCACAAATTATACAATTCCAAATGTAAAAATACAAAAACTGTGAATCGTGTTCTACGGACAATTTCTGTTAAAATATACAGACATTCAACTGTTAATACACAGATGTGTGTTAGAGTGAGGGACAGTGGATGTAAAACTCACAGCATCTTGAGGATGAGAGCGAAGCAGCCCAGCACTCGGTCGGCCTGCGCTGGCAGCTGGATGGACAGAGTGTTGACGGCCGGGCTGACCAGCAGACAGTCGATGAGGTTGGGTTCGCTGTCGCCCCCCGACTGCTCGCCCTTCCGCCTGGTGTTGGCCGAGTTGTTGTTTCGCTCCAGCTCCACCAGGATCTCGCTGGAGTTGACAACGGAGGGAGGAGGTGAGAGGGGCAGGGAGGGCGTCAGGGAGGAGATGGGAATGGACGGGGCAGGGTTTGAAAGGGGGGCGGGCAGAGGTGGCTGAGGAGGACTGGGATTGGTGGAGAGGGGTAGGAGGGTGGCGGGAGGCGGTGTTGGAGGCTCAGGGCGCAGCAGACGGAGCGGCATTGGGGGTTTGCGATCATTCTGCTGCTGGCAGCCATTTCTGATCTCCTTCAGGCTGGGGGAGTTGTCCCGACTGCAGGGGGGGGGGGTGGGAATAGGGGAAAAAAGGTAATTGGACCACATACGAAAGCTATACTCAGAGCATGGACATTCAGTGTCAAACTACAGCAGTAACATAATGGAAGTATACGTGTGCTGCCAATGAAAATCTGGATCTGAGAATCAGAAAAGGTTTTATTGCCATAATAAGTACGCTTATGTGGAATTTGCCTTGGTTAAAGGTGAATAAATAAACAAACAAACATATTAAACATTAATGTGAAATAAACAATAAATACAGAAAAACAAATACATACAAAATAACTGTTGCATAAGACAAAAGAGGTCGAATCTGTTAAGTGCAGAATTTGCAAAAGATATATAGTATATGTAATGGGCAAATGTGAAGTTGTCCTGGTTGAAGGTTAGTGCTTAGGGATGGGGGGGTCAGTGGGGATCCGGGGCCTTGTTGGTGAGGCTGACCTAGGATATCATGAAGCATGTTTCTTGCAATGGCTGTTGATATGTCTTCATCTTTGTACTATATGTGTAACTGTTGTCTAACTCTATGTGTATTTTTATTTTTATTTCTCCTTTTTGAGCAAAATGAATTTCAGTGTAAACTGACAACAAAGTTTTATCGTACCATTTACGCAAGAGAAGCATAATAAGGGGAAGGGAAAAAAGAGGTGAGATGTTATAAGAGCCAGGAGAGATGGGTACCAGAGTGATGGTTCCTTTGTGTGCTGGAGTTTTGGAAAAAATGACTAAGAAGGAGTCTCTGTGGGGTGGAGGAAGCTGAGGAGATGACGCTAATGAGTTAACCTATGCTTGTACATCTACAGTCAACAAAAAGCCCCCATGGAACACACTGGAAACAAACATGACCATTTAAATATTAATCACTTGAATGAAGTCAATCAGAATCATATTGTTTTGTTTCTCTAATGTACCAAGACATATGTAAATCTATTGGCAAAATGAAATCCCAGATGTTGTACAAACAGTTTATATATATATATATATATATATAAAAAATCTTTTTCACAAGGATGGATTTAGTACACACAGCGGCATGCAGTTGCTTTTTATTCCCATGCAATGAAAATTGTGTGTGTGTGTGTGTGTGTGTGTGTGTGTGTGTCTACTGACTGACCTGTTGATGAACTCCTCATAACAGGAATAAATCGCAGCGAGACAAACTGCCACAAGGTTTGGCAGGACCCGTGGGTGTGGGCACTGCCCTGTTGGCCCGTGCATGCTGCAACACACATGGCTGCAGGTTAGATACCGTGGTCCCATCTACTGAAGGTTCAACATCTGGCACAGCACACCATCAGCTCTGTACACCTAATGCTGCTTTAAATATTTCTTGTTGTGCATTTTAATGGCGAGTCTACGTGTTTTTAAAGAGCGATTTCCCATGCATTGATGTCTAAGTGACTAATGTGAACAACAATCTTTTGAATTGATCCAATATTGAGCGAGAATGCTATAACTGGCACCCACTAACCGGGATGCGATGTAACCCTATAGGGCAAATGCGCATCGTCAATTTCCATCCACTAAAAGTTCTGTTTTTTGCCACTGACAAACTCAGATTATTATTCTAAGTGTCTGACTCCATGTAAATAATCACTACTATTAAGGCCATTTTATAGTTGTGCGTAAAATCGACGGCATAGCCCCGCAGACCCCCCAGACCCCTCTGCGTCTACGCCGGACCCTAAGCTGTAGCCTGACGCGCACCTCTCGAAAAATGTAACGCACGTCTCTCGGCCGTGTCTTTGTAGCGTGTAGCGTTTATTTAGTTTCTGTCCACTTTGAATGAAGTGTGTTTGACCATGATAAAAGTCCTGATTATTTACATGGAGTCTGGTGTAGTTTGGTGATGGTGATTTCGGGGCTGTTTCATGTTAAACTAAAAGGATCTTACTCTTTAACTAAAAGGTCTATCTCTGTAGGGATCCATCCCATAATGTTGTCAGACACTTAGGATAATAATCTGAGTCTGTCAGCAGCAACAACAGAACTTTTGTGGACGTAAAGTAACGTTACATTGCAGCTTGTTTTACCGCTGCCAACTACAGGGGTCTTGCTAAATACTGGACCAGTGTCAAAGATTGCTGTTCACATCAGTCACATAGACCCCCAAACAGGAAAATATGGTCCAGGTATGAAATGTATATGAATATGTAATATACCAGCATTCCATTGATACCATGTTTAAATGTAACCCAGCAGGGCATTATCATGTTTGTAGGACCTGTTGACTTGGACATGTGCTATTGTGCATGACAGTTTCTCACCTGTGGACGAACTTCTTGACAACTTCCATCCCAGCATTCAGCTCGTTGAGAGCCAGGATGTACTCCTGAGTGAAGAGACGCAGTCGAGGGCACTTTCCAAAATCCTGCCGAACAGACACACAAAAAACAACAACATATAAATCAAACCAAAGTGCAAAACAGAAACTACAATTACCGCCTAGTGGTTGTATGCCTCAGCCAACCAGTCAAATTGCATTTAACCTCCATGTCTGTCTGTCCAGAGACATTCCCTCCTGAGATATCACGTTACAAAGAAGGAGAAAGACAAACAACCCAAAAACACACACCATCCGTACATAAAAACACAGCATGCATGAAGAAATTAAACATTAATGGTTGAACCTATAAACCAGCACATTACCAACATAACCCCCCATGTTCTGAACAGACACATTATAAACTAGCACTAACTAAATCTAACATTTGTATTAGCATCTAGCAACAAGCCCATCCAGTTAGCACCCATAAACTCAGCTAGTCGGTGCTCGGAGAGCGTCAAACTAAGTCAAATCCTTCCATCCATCCGTTTATTTAGCCTACTGTATATCATCACTCCAGCACACTGCTACGCCGGTTGCAAAATGTAGATATACATATTTTTCGTGCCGTTTTATTGAGCATCAACCTCAAGTTTATGTGCGTATTGTCAGAAAACTAGACAATAAATGCTTCAGTTCAGGTCGCGGTTACACCCGTGAGACACAGCTGAGATTGAGAGGTGTGAGTAAAAAAGTGCAAAGTTAAGGTAAGATAAGTTATTGATTGCCATTTTGACCATGTCTGATGAACATCACAACATCCAGTTTTTAATTAGTTTTATGTGGGTTTTTAATTTTTAGATCAGACTTATCAGACATCCTGGAGGCATTTCTGCTCTTACTAGATTGAAGGAATGTAGCAACTTGCACATAAATGACCCAGAAACATGAAACTGCATGCAATAAACAGGCATCAAAAAGAGGAATCGGGGAGTGTGGAACCAGATACTAAATGGGAACTGATTCCTATTTCTCCTCCCTACTACTGAAGGTTACGTGCAGCTCCTGAACAGAGCACTTCTCACCATGTTACCAGGACATTCTGCCCACTTCTATTTCTAATGACTAATGTTTCAATATGAAATATTAGGGGTGAGAATCACGATCCTATTGCAATATTCTGTGATATATTGCAATTTATTACCTTTTTTTCCAACTTCAAATTTTTCCCAATTTCAAATAATGTCCCCCAAAGTAAACTTTTTTTTTTTTATCTAAAAAGATAAATTTCTCTCTTTGTTCATCTCACTTCAATTTTGTTGCTGCAAAATGGGATTGTCAAGCAGACAAACTGACCGACACATATATAATAATAGATCCATACTTGGCATCTGAGTATCGATACAGTGTTGCCACGGAAAATATATCCCAATACTATTTTTCCCCCACCCCTATGAAATAGTCCTCAAAATAAAGGTTTTTTTAAATTTTCACAAGTAGAGTGCCTTGGAATTTTATTTTTTTTCTCTTTTGAAGTTTTGTGTTCCCTTTCCAAAGAGCACCTTCAAGATTTGTTTTTAACTTCTTCTCACCATGTTATGTTTGAGGATTCTCTGGACCACGGGCGTGAACACTTCAATCACGACCATGGACCGCGGCCGCTCCCGACAGTGCTGCAACACACAGGAATGACCATCAACAGGAAGCCTTTAAACCCTGGATCTTTACTACGGAAACTAGATGTTCACGGTTGTTCTATTTGGAGACAGCGCTGCAGCACATGATCTCACCTTACAGAAGAACTCGCACAGGTCAGGTGGAGGGTGGTTGTTTTCCAGAAGAGGAGCAATGGCCTGGACACACAGACACACAGACACACACACAGACACACACACAGACACAGACACACACACACCTCTTATTTATCCTGGCTGGGAACCAACAGTATAGATCTGGGCTGGTCAAACATCAGAAGCTCTTTAAAGCATTAAACTCTTGTGTTCTGCCGTGATACGGCCGCCAGGGCATCCAGAGCAACAATGCTAAACACACAAATAGACGAGTGTAACGTGAACGAATGCATGAGGAGAATCTATAATTTCCTTCAGTTTAGAGATCAAACTCAGGAGGCCGGACTCAAGCGTGTTCATTATTAACTTCAGCCTGACATCAAATATCAATTTATAGTGACAACTTCATACTCACAACAATGATGTTCTCATGATCCTGAGGGCTGAGGTTAGAGTTCTGTGGGGAAGACAAAGAGATAGAAAAGGTTTTATGTGTGTGTGTGTGTGTGTGTGTGTGTGTGTGTGTGTGTGTGTGTGTGTGTGTGTGTGTGTGTGTGTGTGTTAGGGCTGAACGATTGTTCCTTTTCAAATGGAAATCGCGATTTGAAACAATGCAATTCGCTAATCATGAAGGGATTTATCCAATGTTTGGTGTTACATTTGGTTTAACCTTTTTTAATTTCCCTTTTTATTATTATATTTACTGTTTTTTTATAAGATAAATGCTGGAATAATGTTACATATCACAGATTGTTGACAGGGGGGCACCAAACTATTATAAGTCTTTTCAAAAATTGAAATGTCTTAACATGACTCCTACATATTAGTAGCAAATATAAATCTGCCTATTTGTGAAAAAAAAAACACTGGCCTATAGGTAAGGTAGTCACTAAGGTCCACAGATACAGTTAACCCTAAGGATTCAATGTGCCACATTAAAGATGCAGTAGGTAAGTCTGCCTGTCAATCACTGCTCAGGCACGCACACGCATATAATAGTGTTCTCCCCTCCCGCTTCCCCGCGCACAATCTGCAGAAAGGTTTCCCAAAACTCCGGTGAAGTGGCTTTTCAGAGGTGGCGTGAGCTCCGGGATTTTAAAGATCTGAAGAACGATGCAGATGTAGCCACATTTCTTCTCGACAGGTAACATAATTACCATGAATGATTTATCTTTCACTTGGTTATTAGTAGTCAAAAGTCCACAAAGCTACGCTGGTGAGGATGATAGTAACGTTAGCACAGTGGTCGGTCTGATGTGATGCTGAAATGGCTAACGCTAGCCTGCTAGTTAGCATCGTTTTACTGTTGGTGAGTAAAGTTAACGTTGTGTTAGTGTTTAGTTATTGAACATGTTGTCTGACATGCCGGCATTTCTGTCAAACTCCCTTGTGTGGGAGGGGCTTAGGAGACGTTAGGGCTTCAGCAGAAAGGGGGGAGGGACTGAGAAGTTGTTGATGTTCAAATTTGTTGGCAAAGTCCTGGATCTTCACAATCTTACCTACAGCAGCTTTAAAACATGATTTATAATATCATGCCAACAAGTATTTTAATAGCTTAGTATTCTATGCACTAAAAAGGTATGTATAAAGGCTTTACACTGCCCACACATTATTGTAGGCCCGGTGTAATATGCAATTTAATTTTATACACTATAAATAGCAGGGGGTCCCTGATCCGTCTCTCTCAATTAAGGGGTCCTTGGCTTAAAAAACAATGAAGACCCCTGTATTACACAGTGAATATTGAAATCCTCCAGCCCTAGTGTGTGTGTGTTGCTACCTCAGCCAGCAGGGTGGAGATGATGTGCAGAGGGGCCTGGTGGATGGACTCGTCCTGCAGCGGCGAGGTCAGAGCCATGTCCACCAGCGCTCGGATCTCCTTCAGCACCACGTCCCAGCGACTCGGGTTGTTCAGGACCTTGCGGTACTTGTAGATCTTTTTCTGTAGGAAACAGAACGCAGAATACATTCGGTGACGACAAAGAAAAAACATCTGGAATATCGGTATTTTTCTGTCGCTGCTGCCTGCACTGTTCTGTGAAACCAGCAGTTCAACACCTCTCATTTCATTAAAGAAATAAATTGTGTTTCAAAAGTGTGAATTTTGTTCTTGTTTTGGGCCTCTTTCATGTCACCATTTCTCAAATGCTTGTTGTGTTGGCACTGAACATGAGTGTGTGTGTGTGTGAGGGCACATACAGGGGCGACTCTAGGATCAGAGCTTTAGGGGTGCCTGGCACACTTAAAATATATTTGGCCTTTAATTGATACGACAGCTGTAGACAGGAAAGGGGGGAGAGAGAGAGAGAGAGAGAGGGAAGACATGCAGCACACAGGTAGGAATTGAACTCTGGGCAGCTGCGGTAAGGACTGAGCCTTGGTACATAGGGCGCATGCTCTACCAGGTGAGCTACCAGGGTGCCCTGCCTGGCACACTTTTAACGTCATTCTTTTAAACGTTATTCTACTGGGGCGAACTGTGCATTTTAACATCATTTTGGACCACCATGATAGGGGAAACACTGAATTATGTAACTAGAAAGACACCAACAATTCTTAGAAAACTTCCTTTAATGCTGAGCCACAGGGCCGTCACTACAAAGGTCAGGTGGTATTACACATTAAATTGGAGATGGAAAAGCCGA
Source organism: Perca fluviatilis (assembly GCF_010015445.1). NCBI lineage: Eukaryota > Metazoa > Chordata > Actinopteri > Perciformes > Percidae > Perca > Perca fluviatilis. Next base: position 41,699,689 of record NC_053119.1, read on the forward strand.
CATTTCCAATATGCAGTATCAATAACTTAGAAAAAGAGAGATTTGTGTGATTTTGTATGGCTGACAAGCATTATTTTCTGAAAATGGCTCAGAATTTTTTTCTGAATGATCTAGATATCTAGATTTTGGGTTTAGTTTCACGATGCTGGGATATTCCTAGAGCAGAACTCCTTAGCTCACAATACTGTAAATAACACAGACACAATGTCAACAGTTAGTTTTTGGGCATATAAACAGGAAAAGTTTGAAAAGAATCAGAGCTGTGTGAACCTATCATAATACCTGGGCAGTGCTTTCAATAGACTTCTGTTATATATAAATATGAAATCTGCAATCATCTTCAATATGTGTGGTAATCTTTATAAAGTCAAAAAAAGGAACAATAAAGCTGACATACAGTGTGTGTGTGTGTGTGTGTGTGTGTGTGTGTGTGTGTGTGTGTATATATATATATATATATATATATATATATGTGTGTATATGTGTGTGTGTAAATGTGTATGTGTGTGTGAGTGGGGGGGGTGGGACAGTAACCTTACCTTCCACTGCAGGGAGTGAAACCACTGGTCCCTTAAGTAGCTGTTTGCAGCCTGTAGCGATATAAAGCAGACATAAACGATTGGTTAAATGGGATCTCAGGTAACAGAAAGCAAACGTCCAGACAAGGATTTCATGGGATTTGCTCGTAGCCCCTCAGTCACCTACAGCCTGAAAGAGATCTGTGTGAAAAGGTTAAACGTTTCCTTTTTGCAACAACTTTTGTACAAGAACCTGCTGATTTCATGTTGACTTACTTAACTTACAGTTACATTAGTCTTACATCATCAGATTGCTGTACAGTCATTGTAGATTATACTTTTGGAAGTCTTGACATTTACAGTTGCAGACAATTTTCGCAGGGTTTTGACTCGCGAATGCAGCCCTCTCCCTCTAAGGAGGAGGCTTCTTAGCAACACACTAATTTCACTTTTAAATAGCCCTATAAGTATCTGCCGTGAATGTTGTAGTCATGAATAATGAAAATATACAGTGACTGGATGCACAAAATGAGTCACTCTTTGCCAAAGAAAAAAATGTATGCTGGTCGGACTGTTACAGGTGGAATTCTAAACATTAAAGCTTTACTAATCAATATTTTTATAATAACAATGGGTCAATGTATAATGTGAAAGTGGTTTCCGCTGATTCGGGCAATGCTGTTTTGTTGTATAGTATCATAGCAACGACTATAACTCACAGCACTGACAGATTATTTCCGGTTTAAAAATAGTCTTTCAACTAACTCAAAAACTCTCTTAGTGTCTTTCGCGATATGTCACAGCCTTTCGAGATGTGTTTATTGCGCAAGTTGATATCGCGATATCGATAAAAAAAATTATATTGTGCAGCCCTAGTGTATGCTAAACTTATCATTGTCATTACCTGAACAGAGACATGCCTATTGATACCTACCTTAGAGGCAAGATAGATAAAATGGTTGAAATAATTGACTGACATCTTTTGAAACTTCTCCAACTCCACAGATTTAGGACATTGTAAATTGAAAGAGGAACTTTAAAAATGGCATCAAGACAAAGAACCAGGAAAAGAAATAGTGCCGCCATTCTTTCCATCTGCTTCCAGCGTGTTTGCTCTTTTTACCACCTGTCCCAATGTTTGTTAACAGTAAAATAATTGATCGCCAGCACTTTAAGGTCAGACCAGTCTAGGTGTGGTTTGTATTTAGAGAAAGAAATGGTACATGTTACAGATGGATTAGAAGGGACAGTGTATTCAGTACAGTAGGTAGCATTTTGTTTTCAATGAATTAGCTGATAAAAGATTTATTTCAATGTGCTACTCTGAAGGAGTTTACCTGTTTTGAGATAATATTCTTACAAAAAACTAAAATTGTGTATGGATGTAATGAAACTGAGTCCCGCCATTCTCGTCTGCTTAAAAATGATGAACTCTTGATAAAAAACCTCTATTCCCCCATTTGAGAGAAGGCCCTGGACATATGAGCAACTACGGAGTCACTTTTGTCTCAAAATAGTAAAAGTAACTGACGTCAATAGAATAATTAGTAATAACGCTCCTGCTGACTCTGGAGTTGATTCATAAATCATTCTGCTATGAAAATATGTTGCATTCATTGTTACATGTGTAAATGCAAAATCCAAATAATAGTGAGTGAGTTTTTTTTATTGTTACAAGTGATGCAGCAATTCAGATGATAATGCATGATGACCTGGCCTCATCAAATTTATACCAACAGGAAACCACATCAGCCATGTAGAACAGAAATAATTTCCTCAGTGATTGAATCATATTTATCAGTGGTTATTGTGTCCTCTGATACTATTCGTTGTGCATCACCGTGTCACTGTCTAAACTCTCGTGTTTAAAAACATTTCAAAGAGGAGGAAAAAATGATTTCAGCGGGAATTATTATTTCCTTGCACTTCACCCCGACATTCAAACCGCGAAGGGGTAGATCCCTGGTAAGTTTGTGCTGATTTGTTATTATTCGTTGTCTTATGCTGTAGCTCAAATTTCCGTGAGCTGGAAGGAGCTAGAAAGATGAAACCTCTCCCAATAACTGGAAATGATGTGTAAATGCTTTACAAGAAATATGAGCACAATCGGCCTGATGGTGGCACTGTAATTAACGCCCAAAATGCGATTTTGGAACGGCCACGCCCCTCGCACCGGAAGTCCGATTTACTTGAAATTTGTCACACATACCCAGCTAAATTTGCTCTACAGAAAAGCAATACACCATAAAAGTCCACCATGACGGATTTCTGGCTAATTTGCATAATGTGAAAAACATTCATATGACTAAATCCACTTTTTGGATTTTGACTCTATTAACACCATTGATCAATATGTTGCGTTATAAGTGGGACTGAGATACACATTTCTATCATAAATAAGCAAGACTGGACAAAAGAAATTTGCAAAGGACGGGCGGAGCTTAGCAGGAAATTGGTAACTCATTAATATGCACAGCCTCAGTACATCCACTTCCTGTTTTTTGTAAAAGCATATCTGTTCACACAAATGAAGAGATTTAATGGGACATTTTCCAAAATACTTTGTCGAGAAAAAAACAACTTATCTTGATGTTCAAGCTCATATTACATTAAATCAGTTGACGCCATCACCCAAGTGTATTTGCTGCAAGTTTATCAAGTGCAACACACAAAGAAGTCCACAACTTCCTGCGCAAACATATACACATATCATTTTTTACATTTCCTATTTTTTTGACTTAAGCATAAAAATGAAATTACAAAAAACAAGCTGTTACTAGCTTTGTGTTGGATTTATAAATGAATAACGACATAAGAAATTGTTTTATAACATATTTATAATTTTGAATATCAAAAAAGAGAATCACTAATGTATTTCAAGCCTTTATTGTTCCAACCTGTATTAACCCTCTGAGGTCTAAGGGCCTGTTCACATATCTTCTTACAGTTTTTTTTCGATTGCTAAACGACAGTGGGCACAACTGGAGTCACATGTGCAAAACTCTAACTCCAGTCTGCACAGCAGCAGTTCATGTGGACCAAACTAGTTTGTTTCTCATTGCTTGAACACAGTTTTCAAAACTCTACACACTTATCCCATGACTTTAACCACAACGTGCACAACACTGTAGATTTACAGCACTTTGTTCAGATGCTAACACACTGCTGTCAACACTGTTAACCACACATTCAGAACAGAATAGATTTCAGTCTGGGGCCTATCAAACACTGCTGATTGCAATTTTAGTTGAAAGCCTAAGCAGGTGTCTTATTTTAGACTAGTTAGTGAACATATACGGTATTTATACAGAGAAAGCTCAGAAAGCCTTTTTTTGTATACAAACACCAAATAAGAATGAAATAATTATACACTGAACTGTTTGAGAGAAACGGGTAAAAGAGCAAAGATACCAATATGTCCAGGTAAGATGTCTGAGGTTATGTACACAGCTATAAAAAAAGTGAAAAACACAATATCTTTACTATAGTAAAACTGCGTTCTTACTGTTTTTCAGAAAGTAATGGAGGTGAAAGCAATAGAAACACCACATTCATTAGTATTTAGAGATGATGCAGACATCTAATGTGATGAAGAAAACTTGCCACATGATGCTGAGAGAGGCAGGATTAGTCACACTATTCTTTGGTACTGTTATGTACCTTTAGTTTTTTTTCCCAGTAATTCCATAAATTACTAGAGACAAAATACTTTATTGAAGAAAACTGCTGATTTTCATTCCTTCTTGTTTACCTTATGTAAAAATTGGTATGCTATACAATCTATATTTTTTCCTTAAATAAACTGTTGAGTAGTGTCAAGTCACTCAAATTGTTCAAACTGTAAAGATGAAAAAGTTTGTAATTTGTGTATTGGTGTTTGACGCTAGTGTTTTTACTCTGTGTGTTCTGAGTGACAGTGTGTGTGTGTGTTTGTGTGTGTGTGTGTGCGTGTGTGTGTGTGTGTGTGTTATCTCAGTGAGGCCTGTGCATACTGTTTGGCAGCACTGAGCCTGTTTTGAGACGTGTGTTAAGAGTTGTGTTGCTTTGAATGAGTTTTGTAGATGATGTGAACTGTTTAGCTCAGGTGACTGTTGGTAGTGCAGACTGTAGTTTGAGTTTTGCACATGTGACTCCAGTTGTGCCCACTGTCGTTTAGCAATCGGAAAAAACTGTAAATTGACCTTTTTATGGTATTTGCATATATCTGATCCCCATGTGTTTCATATCAAAATGGTCAGAACAAACTGCGCTATATACTGACGCCCAAATTTTTTCTAGAGCGACGTGTGAAGAGATAATTTGGCGCTAAAGCTGAATCGTTGACGTTGTCTTTTTGAAACTCCTCAATTCTCTTTTGAAAACAAACATTAACTTATGATGTGTTGTACGAGTTGTTTTGATGCTTGAGATTAATTTAAGTCATTTATTTACTATTTTAATCATCCATAATGTATGATTAAAATAGTAAATAAATGTCTGAAATGACATTTTTTTGATATCGCTTTTTGAGTAGGAGTGTTAACAGCTGACTGGATGTCCAAGGGTTCTGGTGTAAAAGGATTTGGTTAACTTATTAGGTATGTTTTTTTGTTTTATTAGAAAAGCAATTAATACAAGAAACATATGATGAACATAAAATGAGAATAGTAAGGACATAAATAAATAATAAATAATACAACAGTGCACACAAAAGTAAAATCATGTTCTGTAAAAAGCGATTTGGGAAAAAATGCCCTATAATTTGCAAAAGCTTAATTCTTTTCTGTTGTAATAAACTGATGGACCTGAGTAAATAATTCAATTCTAGGAAAAAAATAAGGTAGTGAATTAGAATTGTTTTGTTTGTGAATATAACATTTGGCATATAAAATAATGAAATTAATCAGATATTCTAGAGCGCCATTATCTGGATAACATAGAAACATTTAATATCTCTCAGGTTACAAGAGTAGAGAGGGTTGTAAGTTCAAAGCAGCAAGACTCAACAAAAAGTGTCAATGTCTGTAAGTTTAGCAATACCATAATTAGCAGAGTATATTTTATGTAACATTTTGTAATGGCCTTCTTTAGTCTGGTTAGAAATACTGTACTTCTAAGGTCTTAAATATGTAGCCAGTAGGTTATTTAAGACGACAGCAGACAGTTGCCTTACCTGCAGCAGGACGGTTCCACCAGGGAAGCTGAGCTGGACACAGTACTTTGGAGCGTTGTCCCATGAGAGGAGCTGCAGGTCCTCTATAGAGCTGTAGGACAGTGACGTCTCCATATAACCAGTGGGCTGGAGAGGAGAGAGAAAGCAGGAGGATATTAGTCTTCCACTGTCTAACATTTACACTACATACTGTATATTTAAACAGAGCCGTTTTTACTGGCAGAGAGCTGTAAGGACAAAAAGAAATATATCCTGGGCTAACCTGCCCTGGGTAAACACAAGGCCAAACAAAACCTCCAAATACAGCCGAATGGCAAACGCTGCTAAAGAGTACACAGAGTAATCTTTATCAGCTGTGGTGACATTTGATGTCGTTCCAGGGGAATAGTCATTGAATGCTGAAACAAAGTGGAAAATCAATTTCGCAAAAGCCATTAATCACACAAATACACAAACATCATCAGACATTGCTCATGTAGCTTTGAGTCCACGCGCGCACGCACGCACACACACACACGCACGCACGCACGCACGCACGCACGCACGCACGCACGCACGCACGCACGCACACACACACACACACACACACACACACACACACACACACACACACACACACACACACAAAGCTCAGATCCCAGTCTCATCGTTGGGGGAGCTGCAACTAAGTAACAGGCCACAACCTGTTTGCTAGTTTCAAAGTTATTACAGAAACGCTGACAAATGACCACAAGTTTCCGGACTCAGGAACAGAAGAGTCTTTAAGAGAGAAAAAGGGGGGTAGAAAAAAAGAATCTAAACAGTTAAAAATAACGAGGCAGTAAAGTAAAAGCCACGAGCCTGCATTTCTTCTAGCCCCCAGAAGAGGTTTAAAGAGAAATGTTTAATGCCACAGTTTGTTTATAATAAGTAATCGGTAATAATGCAGCAATGGCAGAAAAGGAATCACCAGTTGATTTCCCAGACATTAGCGTCACTGAATGACTTGTTGATGGGAGACTAACTACACACTGTGGGCAAGTGGGCCCTGCAGACGTCATGTACACTGGCTTTGGCTGCACCCTAATTAATCCAAATCAGATGTATCAATGTATCTATATTTATCCTCTATGGACTTGAAGATACTGGTATCTGCTGATTTTGTGGGTGTGTGTGTGTGTGTGTGTGTGTGAGATAAAAATACGACTACTGTATCTACATGAAAACAATTACTGATGATGTGGATATTACCAGGGCCACACAGAATCTGCAGGTGCTGAATTTTTATGATTATTAATCTTAATATGAACAAATTGTCTCATTGCTTAGATAGGTTGCTCATATACATGATACAAAAGGAAATATATCCATCACATTAGAGGTAGACATCCAATAACTATTATTATAATGATAATAATAATGATTGAACTACAGGACTGTCAAGCTATATTCAGTGTTTCAGTAAAACCGGCCTCCACAGGCTGTTCTGTCCTCCCTCCCTGCTTCTTTTTCTTCTTCTGCTGCTGCTTTCAGACAGATAAACAGCCTGTCACAGCTCCACTCAACACAAACACATCGGAGTAGTTCCATCGGTGCAGCAGCAAACGCCCGCTTTCCCCTGGCGTCCATGTGCAGTGGAGTCCAGCAGACAGGTGGTTCTCTTTATTTGCATCCATCTCACTGTCATGCAGCCCCCCCCCCCTTGTTGCTGGCAAACAAACGCGCTATTCCTTTATTTACACCTCCCTCTGCTGCGGATAGATCGAGCTAGCTATACACACACACCCACATACACACATACACACATACACACACACACACACACACACACACACACACACACACACACACACACACACACACACACACACACACACACACACACACACACACTCCCTGTTGTGAAACTGCAGCACGCATACAGGATTTTCATTACAGACGACGTCCAGGGCAAATATTGGTTCTGGACCAGATGTCTCATTTCCTTGGAAGAGTAAACGTCAGCCCAGGTCCGTCTATCTGTCTGTCTGTACGCTGCCAAATAGTGTTATACGTTGGGTTAGAGCTTGAGTTGGATGCACATGCTACACTAACGCAGACAAACCGCAAAATTAAGAGCAGAATAGGAAACTGTGTGATGAAGGATGAGATGCATGGTGTTTTGGAATAGGCAGAGGCAGAGCAGAATGGAGACAAACACAAGGGACTTCAATTTTCTGATAACCAGCCGAGGTTACCATAGATACTATTCTGCACAAGAGCATGCTGTGATTGCCTTCCTCCCTTTACCTCTCTCTCTCTCTCTCTCTCTCTCTCTCTCTCTCCGACTCTGTCTTCTGTCTAACTTCTGTCTCTTCCTGTTCTGCCTTTTATCGTGAAGGAGGCTACAGCTCCTCTTGTCTCCTCTGCTCACTGCTGTGTTACCATAGAAACAAGTAGATGGAGATGTATGTTATGTTTTTGGTTTTTTGTTTCCAGGGAGAAGCAGACATGGAGCAAGGAATAAACAAAGAAAGAAAAGAGGAAAAAAGAAAGAAAGAAAGCATGACCTCGGCACTGTATTAAAAAAATATATTCAATACACCAATACTGATCACATCACTGCTAGACAACAATAAGGTGACATATAAAATACGGCTGTGCAATTAATCCAAAACTCTAATTAATTATTAATTTTAATGTGTATTTTTTTAACCATTGGTTTCCATTCATTTCTGTAAACTTCAGCAACATGAGCAATCTGTCACAGTGACTGCAAGCTGACTTTGATACCATATGGATATGAATAGAAAGCAATGGTAGGCATGGAAGGTGTAAAAACATTAACAATTCTACAACTAGCAATCAACACTGATGCACTGTAGACATTTGATTACTGCTGAACACAAGAACACATTTAAAGAAATTAAAGGATTAGAATAGTGATATTATATACATATACACACATATTTTATATATATATATATATATATATATATATATATATATATATATATATATATATATATATATATATATAATGGCATGCTGTTTAGGAAATTATTATATTATATATGTGTAAATTCTGAATATATTGAATGAAAGTCTGAATATATTGAATGAACCATATATATATATATATATATATATATATATATATACACATATACACTCCACTACTTCTTTTATCCTTCTTTCCTTTGAGTTCCCCGTTTCCTTCTGTCCTATTATTTTCCTTATCGGCTCCCTCCTTTCCTTCTCTCTTAATGTCTTCTTGATATTCATGTCTCCTTTTGTTTTACTCCTGTTTCCATTCTCCTTTTCTCCTCCCTCTCTCCATGCCGCCCCCTTCTTTGTCTCTTCTTTCCTTCCTTTACGCATCTTATTTTACTCCTGCCCACCTTTCTTCCCCCCATTAAGCCTCATCTGCTCCCTTTGTTCTCTTTCTCTGTTTCCTCATTTTCTTTCTTACTTCTCTTTTCCTTTTGTTATTCCTTCTGATCATTCATGTTTCCTCCTTTTTTAAACCTCTCTGGTCCCTCTTTTTCGTCTCTGAATCCAAACTCCAAATATGCCCTTCTTTCTTTCTTTTACCCCCCTTCTTCTTTTACTCCTCTGCTCCCTCCTTTCCTTGTCTTTCTTCCTTCCTTGTTTCCTCATCGTCCATTCTCCCACGCCCCCCTTCTTTTACTCATAAACCGTTCCCTTTCCTTCTCTACTCCATTTCGTCTCCCTTTTTTTCCATGTTTATGTTGTTCCATCTATGCAAGAGCGCCTGCATAACAAAAAGAAAGCAGGATGTTACACGTGTAACCATATCAACCAAGACCGAGACGATGAGGACACTGACTCAACTTTGGTTCTCATGAAACCTCCGTGGTCTTCTGCAGCCATACCACAGAGTGACAACAACAACCCTCCTGCTGAAGACAGATAGGGAGATAGTGAGATAAGTGCACATTTCTTCCTGTTCCCGTCGTCATCAAACAATATCTATTTCACATCCTGTGCCACCCCCGGTTTCATATTTACCAATAATCACACAACAGTAGTTCCCAAACAAAAGGACATTCAGCGCTGGCCCAGCTTTAAAGGGTGACCGGGGTGATACGATAGCTCTGTTTGTCCAAAGACTCTCGGTGGGACCAACGCATTGATCGCACACCGACATAAACATGTCATAATACTTCGTCTAGGGACACAAAGTGCGGAACTCATGCCAGGCTGCTGGACTCGTGTGTGACGTCACATGAAAGAGTCCCTTTCCGGAACAACCCCAACGCCCTACTTCTCCATTTGCTGAGGAACAACCAAATTGCTCATTGCAAACTTGCGGATGGAAAAAAAAAAAACACAGTTTACCTGCAGTGCACTTCAAGTGTCATGAAGTCATGCAGGACTTGGCAGAGGAGGGTTAGGTTAGGGTAGAAAGCACTTGTGTTGCGTTATCTCTGGTGCTCTGTGGTTTTACACTGCTACTTTCTGTGAAAACACAGTTCCGGTGAACTAGAAATTAATAACAGCTCCTACAAATTATGACCATATATGTTATGCTAATGTACTTGTAAATTGACTATTTATTAGGGTTGCACAATTAATCGCAATTTTAAGGAAGTCGCAATATGAACTAGTGCAATATCCAAATCACAGGGGGGACGCAATATTTGTTAAAGTCAAAATATGTGTCAAACTGTTCAGAATGAAGTATCGTGGTGCTCCAGAGACGTCCCAGCCTACAAATCCTGTCCTACAGACTCCAGAAAACATATGTGTTTGGTACAGACCCTCGCAAAAAAAGAAAATCACACTATAATCATTTTAATTTGAATATTTTTCAATGAAAATAAGAATAATGATACAAAAATGATCATTCCCTCCAGTATTGTGAATCAGTCAAAGTAATCGCAAAGTAGATATTTTCCTCATACCAACCCTAGTATTTATATAGCGCTTTTCTAGTCTTTACCTCCACTCAAAGCGCTTTTACATAGTACAGGAACTGTTCACCATTCACCTACATTCATACACTGTGGCCGAGGCCGCCTGCTCATCAGATAAACACTCACACACATTCACACTCTGATGGCGCAACATCGGGGGCAACTCAGGGTTCAGTGTCTTGCCCAAGGACCCTTTGGCATGGGACTGCAGGGCCAGGGATCGAACCACCAACCCTCCGATTGGTAGGCGCTCTACCACACACACCACAACCACAAATTCTTGACACTGCATGTCACATAAAAAGAAAAACTATGTAGCAATACAGCACTATGCGAAACGAGCTCAGTACACAACGATTAGATGGTTATATGATTAGTCGACAGTGGGTTTTTTAACACAATTATTCATGCAACTTTTCAATGTAAATTTCTTAGGGTTTTTACTTCTAAAAAGCAAGAATGTGTTGCTTTTTCATGCTCTGTCCCATTTCCATGGACAGATTGACCCATTAAAGGGCCCCACATTCAAGTTTGATTGGTTTTGGTTAAACACAATGGGCCCTATTTTAACGATCTAAGCGCACGGCAAGTGTGTGTGTAACAAGCATAGTGTGCGCTCGCTGTGTTTAGGCCTAGGAGCATTTTACTAATGCTCTGTTAAAATAACAATGAAATGTTGCGTTATTGACTTTAGACCAGGTTGTTGTTGGTCAATGGTGTGATCACTTCCCGCTGCTTCAAGATAGCAATACGCCCAGAATGCACCTGAACACACCTCCCTGTAAGACCAGCACGCCCAGAATGCACCTGAACACACCTCCCTGTAAGACCAGTATGCCCAGAATGCACCTGAACACACCTCCCTGTAAGACCAACAAAACAGCAACTAGAAAAACCGAGACCAGCGACAACAGAACCAATACAATAATAATGGGTGTAGTAGAAGCACAGACTGTAAAAAAGTGAACTTCGCATCAGTGGAGTCACCCATTGGTTTGAAGCCAGCAGTTTGCACTATGGCCGTCACCATCTTGGTATTTCAGAGCCAATAGTGACCATATTTAGACAAGAGGGCAGAGCTAGGGAGGATGACGTGGCTAAGCCAGTTTGGTGTATGTATGGTTTCAATGGTGCAGCTAAGCTAAATGCTAAAGAGGGAGCCCAGCTCTAGCGATACCCAAACAAAACTATAAATCAGATTGTAAAGGCCCTTGCATGTGCAGTTTTGATTATCACGGGATGCCACAGTGGAAAATAAGCCTAAAATTGTAGTGCTGTGAGCTGTGGTTATATTCTGAAGTACACCAGGTCAACGTTCAGTATTGTGAAACATGGCAGACCAGCATAAACCCACAGTTACATCACAGAAGTGAAGCAGTGGTGGGAACACGCCTAAATATCATTGTACTGTTCAGTTATTTAAATAAAAACTGAGGGCCTGATTTACTAACACTAGCGCAGTTTGCGCTGTGTCTGTTGATGCGAGTTCGGTAATAGCGCACGCTATGCTTCCACAGTTTGCGTAGTATTTATCAACCCTGACACCCATCAGGCAATCAGCGTCTTTCTCCGCCCACTAGACCGTAGATTGCGCTGTAACAAAGCGGTACTGGTGCTATGATACGGCTGAGTGCAGACTGTGATATTCCCACTGCTGATGCTAGGACTGTTTGAAATGATCCTGATGCCAATATTTGTAATGTAGCGAGGAGTTTAACAACTGCTGGAATGGGATGTGAACGCTGAGTGGGAGATTCAATTTCATCTTTGATTTCTTCCAGTAACTCTAATATTGCATGGCTGCTTGTTCTGTAATGCTAAATGATGTTGTGTTCATTGACAAAGTGTGATTCTTGTGTTAAAAATATTTTCAGCCTCGCCTATGTCTTCGTCTTGCTCAAATTACTGTTGCCATTTCACCAGCGGCATAAAGCTCTACTAGGAAACCCGACTGCGGCTGGTTTAAAGAGGCGGAGAATTTCCCCCGCAGAATAGAGGCGCGCTCTTACTGACAGTCTTTGTAAATACCACGGAATATATAATTAGGGGCACTTTGCGCTTATCCTCCCACCTTTTTGGGTGGAACTCCCACTTTCCCCACGACCTCCCACGAACGCATATTGAAAGCGCAACTTGTCTCTTCTCGCTCATGTGGCAGACAATCTGCCATTTTACCCAAGTGCGCCTTGTTTGTAAATAGCCCGCATCGGTTACGTCCGTTTTTGCGACCAATTAGCGCCTGGAAACAGGCGCAAACGGCTTGATAAATCTAGCCCTGAGTGAGCTAATTGTTTACGGCAGAGCTCTAGTTCTCAAGATATAAAACTATAATATGTAGTTCATGCCTAATGTTCCACAGACACAAAGTCAATCTACACCCGCACTGTTGGGTAGATATGTAACAATACAAGGAGAGCTCACACTACCAGATAGGAGAGAAAAAAGAACTTGTCAGACCGAGATATTAAAGTGCAGAGATATGGAGGAGTAACTTCCTAACTGTTTTGCATTGGTCCGCTTGTGCACGTCATTTCATTCATGCATACTGATAATGGTCATTTTGTATTTTAACAATTCAGCCTTAGTTTGATTGGAGATTAGGGACTCGCTCACATTTACATACCTTCTTCACATTTTAAAATAACACAAACAGAACAGATAAATGGGTTTGTTGTTGCATAAGATACAACTTGTCATGTCAGCTTACAAAAAGAAAGAGAAACTTTAACAAGGTACTTTTTTCCTTCTTAAATATAGTCTGATTCGGCCAGCCTGACATTTCAAGGGTGGTTTTCTCAAAGTTAGGCCCCAGTTTCACATCTCATTGTGGTCTGACAAGGCCACAGATGAATGGGCTTAAGACGTCATTTCGAGTAGGCTGGACAAGACATCATCTGGAGTTCTTTTTCAACATCAGCCCTTTTTTCACAACTGATCAAAAATACTTTCCAATTTCGAAACTGAAAAAGCACACTTCCTGAACACATTTGAAGCCATGCAGCAAGTGTAACTTTAATAATAATAATAATAATAATAGGCTTTTAACTTTTAATTAATAATAGGCCTTTTTATATTCAAACAGACTTGTATTAGAGATCTTTGAGCCTTTATGGCTAATTTTCATTGTTTTCTTAATTTTAGTAAGCCATTTTCTTATTTCCTGATCTGCTATAGCTGCTGTTTGATGTCAATGGAGAACCTTTTTTGAATCGTTTGACTTTATACATGTAGAAACTATCAGCACATCACATAGTCATGTCACACTCCCCACCCTCTCATTCACTAATTCATTGTAGCCACTTCTACTTTTTTCGTTTTGTTCAATCTGTGTTAAGATACTGTTCAGGCTTTTAGTTTCACACATCTGCAGCAAGTGTTGAGTTTTATTGACAGTAGTTTAAATATATTATAACTATTCTAAATAGTTGCTAAATCTTTCAGGTTTAAAGAAGGAGGTGCGGGGGGGGGGGGTGGCACATCATCATCTAAACCTCCCTCATCATCAGTGATGGAAGAAGTATTCAGATCCTTTACATAAGTAAAAGTACCAATACTACTTTTTAAAAATACTCTGTTACAAGTAAAAGTCCTGCACTGAAAATGTTAATTAAGTAAAAGTATGTAAGTATCATCAGGAAAATGTACTTAAAGTATTAAAGTAAAAGTACTCAATGCAGAAAAATCCTCCCATCCTCAGCTTTAAGTGTAGGCCGTTATATTGTAGGCTAGTTTCATTTATAATATTTTATGTGTTTTGTGTGCAGAAATCTTAATGTTTAAAGTAACTAGATGAATGTAGTGGAGTAAAAAGTCCAATATTTCTCTCTGAAATGTAGCGGAGTAGAAGTAGAAAGTGGCGTGAAAAGAAAAGACTCAAGTAAAGTACAAGTAACTCAAATCTGTACTTAAGTACAGTACTTGACACTGCTCGAGAGTAACGGTTGCCCTTGGCAACCAGATTGAGTCTATTGGTAACCGTTTGAGCCCTGCTTGAGTAAATGTCTCCCATTACAGAACTGTGGGTCTCTGATTGGACCGTTATGTAGAGCTGAACCTTTAAACTGCAAACAGGGTCACTGCTAATGATCCAAAGGTAATGACAGAATGCTGGTAAAAAAGGCAGCAAATGAGAAGAGACCAGTGTTGACTTTAGGTTAGTTTTAAAGTGTGACACATAAGATGAAATGTTGGTTCACATAACCTAGGTCTGGTTCCCACACGACGCCACAGGCTAAATATCATTCAACCTCTTCTCAGCTGTCTTTCATCACATCACCCTCTCATTACTAACTCAACTCTTCCTCCACCCTGCTTTCTCTGTCTGTCTTTTTTAAATGTTCTTGTATCCACATATCACACATCACGTTCCTGCCTTTGACAACAGCTTGTTGGATTAAAGGGTAACTACTGTTTTTTATAACCTGGACCCTATGTTCCTATGTTTCTGTGTCTAAGTGACTGATGGAACAACAATCTCTGACATTGGTCCAGAATTAAGAGAGATCGCTGCAGTCGGCAGTCAGTGAAACAAGCTACAATGTAAGTTAATAGGACACCCCAGAAAAGTGCTGGTTTTGTCACTGACAGGCTCAGATAAGTGTCTGACAACATTATGGAAAGGATTTCTAAGGAGGTAAACCTTTCTGTTAAAGAGTTAGATCATTTTTTAAACATAAAAACATCCGCAAAATTGCGTTCACTAAACCCACCAGACTCCATGTAAATAAACATCATAAAACACACTTCATTCAAAGTCAACAGAAACAAAATAAAACTACGTCTTTCCACTTTACCAACCATCACAACTCTAGTTTTGGTTGAAATAAACACATAGTTTACTGATTTACACGTGGAAACATGTAGCGCTATACACGGTAAAAGTGTAGTTGTTTAAATGGAGTCTGGTGGGTTTAGCTCTAGTGACCTCAGAGCTGTTTCTGGTTAAACAGAAAGAATCTTAAAGAGGTTTTATAAAGTTCTATCTCTGAAGGGATCCTTTCCATAATGTTGTCAGACACTTAGAATAATAATCTGAGTCTGTCAGCGGCAAAAAAAAACACTTTTAGTGGACCAAATTGACGATGAACATTTGCCCCATGGGGTTACATTGCAGCCCGGTCTGTGGCTGCCGGTTACAGTGTTCACGCTTTATACTGGACCGATGTCAAAGATTGTTGTTCCATCAGTTACTTACACACAAAAACATAGGAACGCAGGGTCCAGGATGAATGAGCTTTGTCGGTTTCTGTCTGTATACGTGCTCGTTCTCATCTTTACAGATTTTCTTACTGTTATGCTGACAATGGTCCAGAACAACAGTGAGAAGCAGAATGGCTTGTAATGGAAAATGCTTTTTCTGGACTTTATATGACTTCTCGTCATCCACTTTATCAGCTGTTGGAGCTCATGTAAGAGGCCCATCTCACTCGGAAGCTATCACATGAGCAAGGACAAAGAAACTAACTAATTCATGATAGGTTTTAAATATGAATTCAAAAGTTCTAAATACAAAGAATAGTTTGACATTTCTTGTCCAGAGTTCAGAGGAGTAGATCTGTCATGTCTGTCCATTAAATATTAATCTAAAGCCAGGAGATGGCTAGCTTAGCTTAGTTTAGCTTAGCTAAAGACTTGAAGCAGAGCCTGGCACTGTCCAAAAGGTAAAAAAATAAATAAAAAATCCTCCTCTTAGCACCTTTAAGATCCCTAATTCACACTATATGGTTTGTTTTATCTGTACAAAAAGCCAAGTGAAAAGGATTGTGGTTTTACAGGGAATTTTGGGCCGGACAATTTCTTGGCTGGTTGCAATGACTTCCTTTTTCGGCCAAGAAATAGTTCCAGCACAACCCCAGCTTGTCATTTTTTTCTATTCTTTTTTCTACAGATTAAAAAACAAGATGTAATGTGTTTATCACTGAGCTTTTAAGGTGTATATATAATATGCAAAGAAGATGTGCCAATATAAAATGAACATGCCATTTGTGCCAGTGTATGTTGTCTTGCCACCATAAAGTGAAACAGCTGTGCATAAATCACTAAAGCATGCAAACTAGTAGGCATAGTGCAACCAAGTTTTATAGCACTCAGCTATAGAAGGGTGTGTGTGTTACTTTCCATTTCCCTGGCTTAATATGGCTTTTTCATCATTGTTAAAAACAAGCCTCAGTTTCCCTGAAAGACATGACTAAAACAGTCTCAGGGGAGAATGACCGCTGCAGGGCTGCAGTTTTTGGTCCCTGTCAAGAGCTTGCTTCTTGCATACTCTCTTGTTTGGTTTCTCTGTTTTCCTTCACGTTATCCATCACTCGCAGACACACATAACAAGGCAAAATGAGGGGAACGAGTCCAAATCCAATCTATTCTAAATATCATAAATCAATATGGCAGAGAGCACTATTATTCCGAACTATAACTCAAATCTTTGCCAAATGGCTGCATTGTTCAAACAAAACTGGGAGGATCCAGTATTTGAATATGAACATGCACTGCAGCCTGTCCTGGAGGCTTGCCAAGAGCCTTTCAAAGCCTTATGTGTGTGTGTGTACTGTACATTATGTGTGTGTATGTGTTCATAGGTTGTAGTCACTGCATGTCATTTCTCTCCCCTTTATTTGCGAAACCAACACCACCAACAATGTCTGGCAGCCTAGTTGTTGTGCTGCTTCTGCTTCGCGGAGCAGCGTGACGTGCTGATCTGGATGTATACTTTATCCACAACATCCTCTGGTTTTGCTTCGGCGCGCAGGCACGTGCACACACATACACACACACACACACACACACACACACACACACACACACACACACACACACACACACACACACACACACACACACACACACACACACACACACAATTCTGAGGATCTTAATTTTATGTTCACACATTTCAGAGTAAACACTAGTTTCATTTTAAAACACAACCTTCATTTTAGGATTTAGCCTTGCAGTTCAAGAGTGCATGTTTCCCCTGCCTTTGTGCAGCCTGTAACCAATCAGATTGTTCTATTTAGGCCTAGTTTATGTAGAGATGGCTGAGATTGGGATTAGGGCCATTCTTGGGTTTGAGGCCTACTTAAAGAGAACAATGTAGTATGATGGGTTATCCTTCCTCAGTTGTAACTTTATATTCTTTTTTATAGAAGTAAATGGAACTACGATAACTTGGCTGTGGCACTATACATACCACACAGATTCAAAAGCAGCGGGCTGTCACTGAGTGCTTAAAGCCTTAGTGCATAACTTTTTGATATTAATGAACGTTCATTGCATTTAAGCCACTGCCAAATGAGTTGATACAAAGCTAATTAAGACTATCAGCTCCACACAACTCTCTGGATTTCTCAGTATGACTATGTTCAGAAAATGATGTCATCCAACGACTTATGAGCGCGGAAAGATAGAAGATAACTACCTCTTCTGAAAAGCCCATCATGTTTTTGAATCCTCCGTGTCGATACATAGATATTGCTGTGTAACCAAGGGTTGGCTAGTTTGGAGCTGTTGTTCCGAAACCAGGAGCACTTACACAAATTCTTCCGGTCAGATTTCTGACCAATGAGAGAATAGTTTGCTCCCACATTGCATCCGTTTACAACTTTGAGACCGCTTTGGACTGCTCTTGAACGTTGCTGTGTAAACACAAACGAACCAAGGGACAAATGCAACAATTGTATCATTTCATTTTAGCCCCTGAATCGGAACAAAGCAACTGAGCTAAATGTGTAAAAACGCGCTGACGTTATTCAGCCAATTAGCTTGCTTTACTCTCAACTTATCTATAATCTCATTGTATGTAAATGCAATGACAATAAAGGCATTCATTCAACTTGTGCTACTGTTACATCATATTTGATTCTTTATCTTTTTCCTTGTCACGTGTGGCCTCTGTGTCCAAGTGTTCAGCAAACATTACAGCCTCACTTTAATTCACATTATTTGCTCCGACGATTAGGCAGTTTGGATTTTGTCACTGCTGGTACATGACAAAGTAATTGATTTTGTGCTGGTCTTTAACATACATACAGAATAGCTTATAGTTTTGCAGCATGATCAGAATGTATGATCATCAGTTTCTATGATCTATGATCAATTGGAGCTCCATTTAGTTTAAAGCTCCTTCATGCAGTGGAGTAGAGGACAACTTTGTGTGCTTCCCGTGGGAAATAAAAAAAAGACTTGTTGTTCCCCTACGTTGTAAGGTTGAAACTTTCTCACCTCCCACACGTCGCGCCACAAATAACACTTGTAGGACCAGTATGCAAATACATGAATAATAACTTCTCTTTTGTTTCAGATCATTCTGCCAAATAAAATGTTTAATTTAAAATATTTGATTATTCTTTGCAAATCACCGAGGATCACACTAACCCTAACTAAAAAAAGTACCATTGTTTAAATAGACTGCTGATGTGGCTTCGTACGTGATCATTAGACACGGCAGACGTGACACTCAAGCCTCCCTGATAGATTTCGAAAAGGCTCCGGCCTCACGCCTTGCTACCTAAAATGAGCCCCTCATGCTCCCAGCACAACCAGATTCCTTTCATCTCGGGCCTTTTGTGAGCGATGCACAACACAGGAAGTGCTTGCTTGCACTAGCGCCCTTCTTACGCAAATGTGATGTAAGTTAGGTTTCTGACTACAGTCTTGGCAGGCAGTCCTGGCAAAGGAAAAAAAAGTGAGTCACAACTCATTCACACACACACACACACACACACACACACCCACACACACACACACACACACACACACACACACACACACACACACACACACACACACACACACACACACACAAAGAATGAAGCAGCATCCATCCATATGTTGATTCCTCCTTAAATGAGGTAACAAATCTAAAAAAATAAGTGCATTTATACAATGTCATTTTCTACACAAGTCTTAAAATAAGGCAAAATAATTTAGCAGAATTCACTTTTCTTTTTTTTTTTATTCATTGGTTAAAACGAAAGTCACACAGTCAGCGAAACAGAAGTCTAAGTGGACCAAACTGTGAATCAGTTTTGCTCATGCATAACAAAAAACAAAACCATGGATATAGAGCACACATCGCTACGCCGACCTTTTCTAGAAGCTGGTTAAAGGAATGAAAGAGGGACGCTGGGTTTTCACAAAGACCTTTGAAAAGAAATCATACGTTGTGCGGCTGCATGTAAACAATATTAGTGGAATATTCATTTTCATTAGCCATGTAAACAGCTTAGTCTTTTTTGGAATAAGGGCAAAACCCTGAACATTATGTGCATGTAAATGTATAAGGTATGAAGTGTTTTGGTCATTTGAGTGAGTTTTGGAGGTGAGATGCACGTTGGTAATGCAGACAGTACGAAGAGTTTTGAAAAAGTGGTTTAAGTATTGCCCGATGCTTGTTAGCAATTGAAAACTGTACGTTTTGGAAAATTTTGGAACATGTAGTCCTGAAACAGGATTCATGAGGTTTTTGTAACTGAAACTAATGAAACCCTCTTGGCAGCCACGCTCACTTTCACAAAGCTTTTTTCTCACAATCATCTCAATTATTTGCTGTGCGTGGGGCTGCTGTTGGAGACACAGAGTCAACGCTCTTTGCCTCCTTGTTGGAAGTAGTCTCTCTGTAAGAGAGCACAGCAAATTGGTCAGCATTGTTCTTCTGCCCACATAACCACTCCGCTCGAAACAGAGCACAACAACTCCACTCAGGAAATGCACATTCATGCTTCACCCTGAATAAAACCCTCTTCCTCATATTTCAGCCTTTACAGAGCAAAGAATATGCGACATCGTCAACAAGCCAACTCGCAGACACATGATCGCTGTATGGGTGTCACCATACCGAACAAACACACAGTCAACAGAATTTCTGGATAAATCGCCCACGATTGATTTAAAACAAAAGAATGAGCATTGGCATCATAGTTGCTACCACAGCGGTCTATACAGATACATTTCCTGCCATAAATACCAAGCAGACTGCAGTTCACTTAAGGACAGCTTATGATAAATGACACCATTTTGACTAATGTTCATACTCTCTGCTATGCTTACGCAATATGCAGTGCTTATGGCATTCAAGGATGACTTTAAAGCAACAAAGTGCATTGTTAGCTTACAGAACATTTCCACTAGTCTCTGGGGGTTTTACAGGATCATTTATGACAGCCAGTCCCCTGCAGTCAGTGACATTTGGCATTTGGCTCTTTGAAGCAAGCACAATAAAGCACCTACTATAAGCATGTGAGATCCTTCGGAAAGGTACTGCTTGAAAAGGACTATCTAGTAGCAGTAGCCAACAAGAAAGACTCCTCATGTACAGTAGTTTGAGAAAAAGAAATCTTAACTAGCTAGGTCTAATAACTAGCTTATTCTGGAAACAGTGGAACGCTCTCCCCACAAATATTAGAGAGTGCATTAGTTTTTGTCAATGTTGTCATTAAGCTCTGATAGAAACACACTCTCTAAAGAATCGGTACTTTGGTACCAAGTCGGTACCAAAATTCTGAAAACGTGACGGTACTCATTTTTCTACAGTACCGTAGGTACCGGGGGCAATCCTTCCGGACCTGACAGGGCCAGTATATACGCCTAACATTACAAATGTTGTAGTCTGCCGCTAAATGCTGAAGAAGAAGAACGCCGACCAGCACGGAAAAACAAACAATAGCGCCTCATCTCTGTGCAAGGTGCTCACTGACGGCTTGACCGCGTTCAGCTTCTGGCTTTACCGTGCATCTACGGCAACAGCCTTCACGACTTCACCTGGAACTCCCAAACCGCAAGGGAGTCGATTTCTCTCTGCGTTAGCTCCGATAGCTGACATTGGCTAACTTTAGCGCTTGTTTTAGCAGACCTCTATAGCGTCAGTTAACTTTAACCATCCCAGTTTTATGTGAAAAACAACAACGGCAGAGAGGCGCGCGTAACTAATCATACTTGCTGTGTGGGAGTTCAAGGTGAACTCGGGTAAGACGTTACCGTACGCTGGCTGTGTGGTGATGCCAGGCGTCAGAGCAGCAGGCTATGGGGGCCAGAAGACTAGCGTTTTCTCCAGATTACATGTCAATTCTTATGTAAATCTCCTTGCCCCCTCCACTCCACACCCCAAAAAATAGTTGGAACTAAAAAAAAAACAGACACTGAAAGAAGAGTGACATGACACTAATAACTAGTTTGAAAATACTGCTAACATTTGTTTACTGTAAACTGACAACAATATATCTGAGCGTGCCAAAATCATCTGTGTCTAAAATGACCCTCAGACCCCAGTGGGTTAAGAGATGTAGAAAGAGCTTTTGCCTAATTCCTGCAAGAGATGATTTCCTGCCTGTCACTGAGGGCTGCTGTTGACTGGCCAAAGTTCGAAGGCTGCAATGTTTCCCACTGCGGCCACAATCAATAAAGAATCACTGATATTAGCGGAGCTCACAGCACACAACTTAACACCTCATCTAGGAATGTGATCAAAGAAATACAAAAAGCAACAGCAAGTAATTTCACTGGACATTAACCGGAACTGTGAATTCTTACAAATATACACAATAGACCAGTGGTTCTCAAACTTTTTTCAATAATGTACCCCTTCTGAATTGTTTCTTTAAGCCAAGTACCTCCTGACCAGCGCTAATCATTTTCGGTAGGAAAAAAAGTGTATATAAAGAGGAACAGTACAGCGCTGTCAGCGACAGATTTACTAAACAACAGCCTTGGAACTGAAAAAAACATTTAAATGCTGATGAGAAAAAGAGACAAAAACTTGGAAAAAAGATGGTAGAAAGAAGGAAGGCAAGAATAGGTCAAAATAGTATCAAAAACTTCAAAAACAGTGACATAAGAAGAAAAAAGTGAGAAACTTGTAAAAAGTAGAAGGACAGTAGAAGGAAGGAAGGCAAGAATAGGTCCAAAGAAGGCGACACAAATGTCACATTTTTGGTTGGAAAAAAATAAATTCTACATAACAAGGAACAATGTTCTGGACAACAGCCTTGTAACTAATAAACATTTTGTTAAATATCTCATGTACCCCCTGCAGTCCTCCTAAGTACCCCTAGGGGTACACGTACCCACATTTGAGAAACACTGCAATAGACTGACACATGCTGCACTACCTGTCAAAATAATGTTTGCTGATATGTTGGCACTCCTGTTATCACTCAACCAAGAGTCTAATTTGGGCTTTACAGTGCGAAATTCCTTACAAAAGTTGAACTTGTTAAACATAAGGCCCTCTCACATATGCACTGGAAAGCTGAAATGATCTAGATATTACCTGGCGGAGCTGTATGTGGGAACACAAATGTCCAAATGAGTTGGATCGTCTTTACCCTGCCAGAGGCCTACGAAGCAAGATTTGGCATTAACGAGGTAACTTCAGGTTCAACCCTGTATCACGACGGTGGATCACTTGTTACCGGGTTAAATCGCCATGGTAACTTATGCTGAATGCCTAACCTGGTCGGGACTCGGGAGCATTATGGTTATGTTGGAGATCAGAGACCAACCGGTGTAAAAGCACCGCCTTCTGACCAATCAATACTCGGTTGATAACAGCGTCATCGTTCTTAGAAGATCCGCTGGAGCTCGGTGCGGAGAGAGAGAGAGGTGCGCAGCAAAAGACAATTAAGATTCTTCACATGTAAATACACTATGAGTACATACTAATACAATATCACTTAGACAATTGCATCAAGTCACGACTCAAAAAGGCTTTCCTTTCATCTATTGCTCTCCCTTTCATTTAACCTTATTCAACTATAAACATCTGAGCAAAAGATATGACACACTTATTTATTCATAAAAATCTACTACACGACATAGTCTCCTCAGTATTTCAGTTAAACTGCAATTTGCAAGGTAATTATAGCAAGTCTGGTCTCTGTGAGCTAATGTACCTGACCCATTTTGACCACAATTCCTTACATTTTTCTGATAGCATTCTCGTCAGACAAAGGAACGGCAAGAGACTTAGTTATTTATGACAAAATTACGAACTGGCTATTTGACACAGTGTACCGCATTATGTCCTGCCTTCTGCAGTCTCTACCTAGCGCCACCCCTCGCCTAAACCAATATATACCAGTATTTCCTGTAAGTGAGAACACGTCTGAGACCGACAATCTCTTGCTGTGTGCTACATGAGTAAGAGAAACTTCTGACAATTTCAGGACCTGAGTCGTCACTGATAAGGAAGTAGGAGTGCAGCTGAGGGCAGCTTCTTGTTCTGCATTACTTGACTCCTATCTGTGGAAGGCCCTACAGCAGTTGATCTTTTCATCAACAAACATGTTGAATACAAAGTCGGGTTTTGGTGTCATGCCTTCTAATCAACACTGTAGCTGTGTGGTTTGGTCCAAATCCATAATGCACAGCCAGTCCAGGTTATCAGGCCAAAACACTTTCAAGGGGACCAGAAGACATGATAGAATTGCTCTCCATCGAAAGTTAGAGATGCTACTGTTAAGGTTGTTGACAACAGAAATAGATAAACTTTTTGTATAAATGGATAACAAAATGTACAGTTCCTAGTATTACAATAACGACAGCATATACGGTGACCATTTATTGTGCCTTCTCCACACATTCTCACTCCCATCAGGTCAAAAAGGTCAGGTGCCTTTGGCGTTTGTTATTGACCCAAAAAGTCTCCTTGGTCGGGACTCTTGGCGTCACTTTTTGACGCTCTGGGTCAGGACGTATGTTTAACTGACATGCGGCACAAGAATGGGACAGTTAGGTTTAGGATAAGATGGTGGGTGGGGTTACAAAATGTACATTTCAGTGACACGCGGCACAAGAATGGGACAAAACCCCAGTTTCCTGGGTGAAAGTCCTGTGTTGTTTGACCCCCCCCAACCAGTTCCCTACAGACGCTAAAGGGTGATTTTGGTGTCAGGATCTGACGCCGAAAGCCACTGACCAAGCATCGGTATTTTACGAGTTGGGAGTGAGAATGGGTTGGCCTTTTTACCTTAAAGTGGCTATAATTGATATTTGTATAATAACAATTTATCAAATGTGAAAATGTTAAAAGGGGTCTCTCATAGTGATGAACCTACAGAGAATGATCACCTGAATCTGCAGCTCCTCTCTGCTTTATGGAGCTTTATGGCAAGTTACAGCTCATTGTTTAGCTGTCTTGGCCACAACTTTACTGCTCTGAAAGGCCACTGTACCTGCTCAGGCTGACACAGCAGACTTTCACAGTTAGAGACTAGCTGGTGGACATATTGGAGCATTTAGCAGCTAAGGAGACAGAAATTTCCCTCAGGAATTGGTAGAGACCAAAAACAGAGCTAAAAGAAAGTGAATATTGGAGTTACATGCATCAGGTGTTCAGAAACACGACTCCAAATGCCCCATATCTGCTGAATGTGTAAATTGCTAACAAGTTTGACATACCAACCTTCAAAGACACACACAATAAAAATAAAGGTTTATGTCAATGCTGTTTTCACGACTGGCTTCTGCTGCGCCCAAGTGGCCAAAAAAAATGAATAATCAGTTATCACAGGTTTGAATGAACTTTTATTGATGGATGCTAGGAATAAGTAAGTTTGGTGGACACACAAGTGGGAACATAAAAGCTATCACTCAACATTGTCCATGCAGTCTACCTCATTAGTCTAAAATATTATCCTATTAGTCATAAAGCTAATCAACAGATTGTATAGTATGCTTTGATGGTGATGCCAGAAACTCAGCAGTAAAACTCAGCTTGTAATGTGTGTTAAGAAACAGGAACTAAAGCCAAGGAATCAGCCATAAAGCAGTTTTATCATAAGGCTGTGTATGCTAACAAGCTAATGTGAAGCATCAGAGCCAATTAACTGTTATGGAAAAATACATAAATTAGGTTATTGACATGAAATCTGTACAGTGGACGAATCTACCGAAAACAACTCATGTTCTTTTTAAGTAAACAGTTTGGATTCATGAAGCAGTAGGTTATTTGGTCGCCAGGAAGAAGCCTCCATGACGCTATGATTTATGATCAATTGTCATCTACCCAAGCATGTTTCATAGATTATTTGATTCATAATAAATACCCTTTTAGTGCATTATTGACTTATATCATTATGTTACACCCAACAACAAGCACATTTATACAAATAAATCAGTGTTGGTGAAAAATGTCAGTGATCAGTACTGTATAAGGGACCAAACCAAATCCATTTAGATGTTAAGAAAAGCATTAATTAATGCATTTTCCCATAAAAGGCCTATATTCTTTAATAACTTGTATTAATATTCTTAGGGTCATGTGTACAATTAATTCAGCTGAGGTATTGAGATTTATAGTGGACTTAAAAGGCTTCAATCTCCTGTGGACAAGCAGGTAAACCAGGTTTGGGTGCGTTTATAAGCCTTTTAGGCAACAATAACAGTCTCCAAGACATTGCACACTGCAGTAGGTAACTCAGCACACTCCTCGAGGTGTGATAGGCAGACATCCAAAAAGCCTCGAACCAGGTGTGTTGATAAAACAATGGGCCTAGCTTTGTGGAAAATGTCAGAGATGTTGATAATAACAGAACAGGAAATAAAGGCTGTTATTATTTTTGGCATATTTTTGGCATAAGTACTTATAAATACAATTGATTACCACAGCCATGGCTCCTTTCTAGGGGTGTCACGATACCAAAAATTCAGTAGTCGGTGCCAATACCAGTAAAATAACACGATTCTCAATGTCGATTTCCATACCACCGTAAAAAAAAGTCATAACAAGACATACAAAACATGTGCAATAGAGCACAGAACAACATAATAAAGTGCAATTAATGGTCATAGTGCAACAACTAGTGTCCCCTGACATAAGTCCCTCAGACATAAGTAACATACTCACTAACACCTGGTAAATATAGAGCTCCACTCTATTCCTATGGGTGACGTCAAGTGACTTCAACGTGCACGCAAAGCATTCCGGGAAGGCGGCGCTACATTTGACAAAACGTTGCACGTCAAAAAGCTGGCCGATGCCCAGCTTTATGCAAATGAATCCGTTGAACGTGACGCGACTATCCAGTAGAAGTAGAGCACAGAGGAGACGGGGAGAACGTGGGATCCTTTTTCTGTTAGACGTTGCAAAAATGCTGTAAATTGAGGAACACCCATCAACGTACAAATGAGGGGAGGCGTCGCGACACCACGTGTCACCCCACAGTCACATTAGCTACAAGAGACGAGACAAAGCGACAGGCTACCATTCATTTTCAATGGGAGTGGCCGTTTGCCAGCGACAAGCGACGAGCTCGCCGCTGCCAAGAGCAAGGCGGGGCCAAAATAGACATTAAGTCTATTTTATGCAAATACTGAGCGATGCGACAAAGCGACAGCCAATCGGAGCGTGAGGGCAGCGTGACGTATGTCAGTGGCTCGAGTCGAAGAAAATAATTCAAGATGGCGGAAAACGCTTCAGGACATCGTATTTCTGTATATATCTGATAAGTTTGGCATTTTATCTCATATATTTTGTTACTTTTATCGAGAAATAAATACTTTTTAATCCAAAAACATCGTTCTTGTGACTTAACGAGACCTCTGAAGTAACTTTTAAGACGTGCTTGAAGGTAGCACCGGAGAATTTCTGTTTACTGTTGCCAAGCAACCAGGAGTAGGCTAGGCACGCCCAGGAGTGCCCACAAGCGAGTGCATGTCGCTCTCTTTTGTAGCTAATGTGACTGTGGGGTCAGTCGTGTCGCAAAAATGGGTCTGTACCGTTACAGCTGCAGCGCCGCCAGGGAGCTTCAACACGTTAAACAGGGCAGATGAAACCACTCAAGAACTACATGTTGTGTTTAATGTCGATCAAGAGGATGGCGACGTAGCAAGCAAACAGAGAAGCCCCTGACTGCAGACCCGCAGACCTCAATGTGGGCGGAGTTAAACGTTTAACCCCGCCCACATTGAGGCCTAGCTGTTACCTAGCTAACCGCTAGCTGAGACAGCATGTAATAACTTTAAAAGACCCTCAAAATAAAACTTGAAAATAACCGTTAACATATATAACAGCTGTTAGCTACGTCAGTTCTACTTTACTTGTGCTCATTTAAAATACAATCACTCAATATTTGTCTTTATTGTTATTACTGTAAACTCTTCTTTTCCCATTAAGTTTGACATAACGTTATTTTAGACTGAATCTAGCTGTCAGCTAGCGGTTAGCTGAATTAACTGTTAGCTAAACTAACTAAAACGTTTTAGCCATCTATGATTGTTTGATTGCTAAAGTTAGCTCAAAATGCCATTCAAGTGACAGCCTTTGTTGTGTTTGATTGCTAACTTGTAGCTAGCAGTCATTTAAAAAACGTTTTAGCTATCTATGATTGTTTGATTGCTAACGTTAGCTCAAAACGCCGTTAGCATCTAGTAGGCTACGTGATTGCTAACATTAGCTCAAAACGCCGTTAGCATCTTAGCTAGCAGTCATTTCAAAACGTTTTAGCTATCTGTGATTGTTTGATTGCTAACGTTAGCTCTAAACCATAGACAGTATATTGTAGGCTACTTGTCACAAAGTGACGCATGCGCAATTCACATCTGCACTCGACTCACATCGGGTAGTTTTATATATGTCAATGGTAGTGACAGCGGTGTTAAACGTTTAACTCCGCCCACATTGAGGTCTGCGGGTCTGCAGTCAGGGGTATATGAGCAAACACGATCAAATGAAAGGTAAACACCCTTTAGAGTGCTCTAACGTTACAGCAAGTCCCTGGGGCTCAATGGAGGAGGCTAACAGCAGTGAAGCTAATGACAACTTCACAACACTTCATTTGGATACAAGCGTTGCATTATGGAAGATAGGCGGGATTCTGAACAGCGATGCACGCGCACACACACACGCACACAAACAGCAGAGCCGATGTGTGTGCATTACTTCACGCAGCATATGTAACTGATTGGAAACGACACAGATTATGCATCATTTACTGCCGCTGGTGCAGATGGACTCACGGTAGGGTTCCACACAGCGAAATACCTCGCGAATTTCGGCCAACGAAAGTTTGCCTCGGGGGCGTGGTTGCAAAAACAACACGCAAGTCCGCAACATTTTTTTAAATGTCCCGGGCTGTCAGAAGACAGGGCGGTAAAAATGCACAGCAGCAAACCATCGGTAAAATGTTAGCTCATAAATGCTCTGGTAACCTGGCTACGTAGCCTAGCTGCCTTGCTATGCTTACAATGAAATGCAATGTCCGAAAATGCAAGTGGTTGACTAGCTGAATCATTTTGAGTGTTTAAACTATCTACAGTGGTCTATTTGGTGGTGTGTTTGCCCTGTTTAAGTTCGTGTGACATATAAACAACAATCCGTGTTGCTACAAGTGTCAATGTTAGCCAACAAAACATGTAATCAAACAAATGCACAAGTAGCCTAGCTAGCTAGCTGCCTGGCTAGGCTACAATGAAATCCAATGTCCGAACATGCTAGCGATTAGCCTGTCGGCTAGCTGAAAAGTTTGAGTGTTTAAACTAACATATACAGTGATCTATTTAGTGGTGTATGTGCCCTGACTAAGTTTGTGTGTCATATAAAACACAATTCATGTTGATAGAAGTACCAATGTTTGTGTAGAAACATTTTAATCACATCAAAATTTTCATGATACGGCGCGGATAACCGCCGCCATCTTGGTCAGACTTTTTTTGTAACTCCCGCCTCCAAACACAAACACACGGACCTGATTGGTTCTCGAGTGGTCCTCGTTTGAATAAAGTTAAACTTTCGTCAACTTTATTTCGCTCCCCTCTGTGATTCGCTCTCATCTCGCTCAATCAGGGCGAATTTCGTCTCCATTCAACCTCAATGAGAGCAAAGCGAAATTTCGTTGTGTGGAAACCTACCTTAACGCTACACTCGTTACTGTAAGTAGCCTACAATAAACCCTCCATGATTAAAGAGTCAATACTTATCAGTATACCCAGCTACCTGTTGTACAGGCAGAAACACGTAGAAACCGATATCTCAGTCTGATCAGTCTGCTCTGTCCACTCTCGTCCACCGCGCTGTGCAAACACAGCTCTACTCTGCAAATAGCGACTTTTTACAAACAAGCTAAAATGAAAGATGTCAGTTTGTAGTCTAACTGTTTATCTTAGTTTGTAACGAATCTTGATTTTTGGACAAACTCTTGTAAACGTAGCTGCTGTCTAAACGAACCATCTTCTCCGCTGGAGCGGTAAACCTGTGGCTGTATAAGACCAAAACAGATACATGTGGCTACTTAATATGCACGTGAATGACGCCTTACCATGTTTTCAATTTACTAAGCAACAACTGTACATGTAGCAACAGGTAGGCTATGTTATGAAAAAATAGAGAATCCATCGCTACTGTAAAGAAGAAAAAAAAGAAAAAAATCCTACCTATCCCTTGCTGCCACTGGGGACAAAAAATAAAATCAAAATAAAAAAAATTCCCTATGACCCATGACCTCAACTGACAATCAACCAGAACCAAACTATTTTTTTTTTTTTTATGCTTAACCCTGCTAACCGCTAACTTACCGTAGGAGCAGGCAAGTGGGCCATGGCTGTTTACAACCATTGACATAATATAAAATGGACCAGCAGAGCCCGTGTCTCTGGATGGAGACCAGTGAAGGCTATTAGAAGCACTTTTCCGGTGATCACTAACATTACTGAGCAGTCTCCAACTGAGAGAGACAACCTAAATGTGACGTGAGCAACCTGTCTGAAAGTGTGAAGTCTTCTGGTAGCTGTGCCGAGAGAAATCTCAATCATTCCCAATCTTACAGAGACGGAGAGTGTAGGTATATGTAAGGAGATAACATAGACACAGGCTAATTACTGATCACTAACATGCTAGTTAACATTAGTCATTAAACCTAAACAGCTAACATAAGTCGAAACTGCCTGCGAGCTTCTCCTGTACTATACGGTAATTCCTCTACTGTGTGACAGTAAGTCTCGTGGTTATGACCCAATCGTTAGCCTATTTTTATAAAAGCGTCTGCTACGGAGCCATAACCTGAGGTACAAGGTAATGGAGCCTTTTATACATTGTCGTGTTTCTTTAGAAATAAACAACGGACAAATAGAGTCTTTAAACGCTTCAGATGTAAAGTTATTCTCTGTCAAAGTGACGTCAAAATGAATGGCGGTCAATGGGATGCTAACGGGAGGTGATCTCTTTGTAGCATCAAAATGGCGCCATAGGAGGTTCGAGTTCTGAAGCAAAGCTTACCCCCTTGTTTACAACGTGTAGCCTGTTCAGCAGCCGTAGGTTGTTTTAGGTTAGTTTTTTAGGTTGGGTAGAATCCGCTGACTCTCATTGATATTTTTTCTAAATGTACCAGAAGTAGAAGGGCGTGACTTCGGCGACTTGTTCGTGACCTCCTACTTCTGAATATATCGACTGACTCTGAAGCGTATACTGGCCCCATCGGTTCACACTAGCATCGGTGCCTACGGTGCCCACGGTGCCTCAAAAAAATGGGCATCGTCGGTGTTTTGTCGTTTTAGACAAGAAAACACATAAACACCTGTTTGTTATGGGGATGCGGGTTGCTGCAGTAGGGGTTCTCAACTGGTTTCATGTCACACACCTAACTGACCCCTTAGACCCCCTGCTCCAGGTTTTTATTTCCACGGACTAATAAGAGAAGATCTTTGTTGTTAAATCATTTAGATTCAGAGTTCAAACCCGCTAAAAGCCTCATGGAGCCAATTAATGACCATTAAGAGACACACTACATCACATGTATCAAACTCAAGGCCCTGGGCCAAATCTGGCCCCTCGCAAATTTTGATCTGGCCTGCGTATCAATTTAGGTTCACAATAAGCGTTGGCCCACCTAGTTGTGTGCCACACCAAAAAAGACAGAAAGCTGTTTTCAAACTGCAATTACGCGACACTCAAAGCAGAATTTGGCAGGTTTGCCGACTTTGAGATTCCCGCTGAACCGGTGAGTTATCATATTCAGACCTGGGAAACAGGTTGTTGGGAGTCGGCTGTCTGCTAGCATACTTTAAAAATATAATCATTGTCTGGCTTGATTTGCTAAATTCTATCTTGGCTAGGGAACTTTTTTTAGGGCTTTATGTGGAGGACCAAACTGAAATGAGAAGTGAGAAGGCTATATAGGACACAATAATACAGTCAAATAATTTACATTTTAGATTAACTAGAAATCATGCCAATAAACTATGTCTGGCTCTTGATGTGATTCTCATATTTCAGTGTGGCCCTTAGTGAAATATAGTTTGACACCCCTTGCACTACATTCACACATTTCAGCAACCTCTACTTCAACCCTGCGCATCGCCTGCTTCACCCCAGTGTAAGAACCACAGGTACGGGGAACATGTGTGTGCACATGGGAAGTGATGGAGAGGAAGGGATGTGTGGATAGGGGGGGTGGGTGTGGAGAAGTGAAGGCCATAGCAACAGCGTTGTCGATATTATCAGCAGGAAAAGCAGTGACACGCTGCCTTCTTGTAAACTGCGTCAACATGGCAACAGACTGCGCGTTATCTCGGTGCGCGTCTGCTGCGTCCAGACAAGAAAAGACAAACACCAAAGTTGCCTGTGGAATGTGAATCTCTCTCTCTCTCTCTTCTCTCTCTCTCTCTCTCTCTCACTCACACACACACACACACACACACACACACACACACACACACACACACACACACAGAGAAGGCTAGAAAGCGACTCACGGTGGCCGAGGTCAGGCTGCTGTCTGTGAGCGCGAGGTGGTGAGGTTCCCATCTCCGCAGGAACTTGGAGGTGAGGATCTTGCTGAGGAAGGTGCGGGGGTGTTTGACCACGCATACCTGGATGTCCCCCTCGTGCAGCAGCTTGTATCGCATCCCGCTGCTGCTGCAGTGGTGCAGGCTTCTCTTGCACGGCCCTGCGCTCAGCTTGCTGTTATTATTCCCCTCCGACATCTCCCCCAGCAGAGGCTTGTTCTCCTCGCACTGATAAAACTGGTTGTTGTGCAGCTCGTTGGCCCCCCCGCCGCCGCCGCCGCCGTTGAAATCCATAGTTCAGTAATCCAACAGTTTATTGTTTCCAAATGTTGCTCTTAGGGAGGGGAGGGCGAAGGCGTCGACCCGCTACACGAATCCTTCATGTATATAAAAAAATACAAATAGATAAGGTCGTTCGGATCGAGCTGGAGAGGGGAAGGTTTACCTACCTACCAACCGCTAGAACACGACCTGAGTTACAGTAGACACGGCCAAGGCAGGCGTCTTATGGCAGGGTATCCAGACGGGGGGAGGTTTTTATGATACAGTGAAAATAATCCACCATTTTTCTCCCCGCACAATGCCCCATAAATTGTCTCCACGGTGCGCGTCTCGCCTCCAGCCCCCTCCTCCTGCTCCACCACCACCACCACCACCAACACCACCGAGCTATTCAATCTGTTAGGGCCATGGCCTGATCCACTCCGTCCGCCCCAGCGCCAAACACAATAATCCACAGCGAGGAACGCATGGGAGTACTGAGGAAACACGGAGGAACTATCCAATGGCGGCGGCTCTAGGCTCCTCCGTGAGATTTCGTGGTCATAACAGGCTCACTGGCACGGTTTCCTTTTATTCAGTCTTTTTCTCCCCCCTATCTGGGTGTAAAGGAGCCAGCACTCTCCAGCAGCGCCGCCGCCGATTGGTCCCTGCTCGTTCATGTGATACCGGAGTGACGTCAATGGGGAGGCGAGCGGATGAGCCGTGTGTCTTTTGCGCTTGACTGTCTGCACCCCGCCTCCCTTTTCTTCTCCACCTCACCTCCTCCCCCCCTGCGCACATAAAAACATGGAGGAGGGAGCGGGGACTTCAAGTAAATCCTCTTTCTTTTCTTTTTTTTCTCTCTCTCACTGGAAGTGATGTTGACGCCATCCGCTCATCGTGTTCCAGGGAAGGTGATCACTGGCGGCGCTCATGCATCAACAAGTGGGTGAGAAAATAATAAACTCTTTTTTTTTTTGATTAAAAGGAAAGAACTGCGGATGTTATGTGCCTCCGGTAGAGTTTTCTAACCTCAGAAACCTGCCTGGCCAATCATTTATAGTATATAGACTATTAGTAACAGATGAGGCAGGACAATAAAACATACAGTATATCTTGGAGGAAACATAATGATTAATAGATTGCTGATTCTATCACAAGCCATTTTCCTTATACCTACCACTGATTGGTGGCCATGGTTTATTTACCACTAACAGTACATGTAATGTATTTACTAGATCTGCAAAGATGTATCGATTTAAGTTTAAAAAAAGGATCTCACTCTCTAACAGAAAGGTCGACCTCCTTAGAAATCCTTTCCATAATGTTGTCAGACACTTAGAATATTAATCTGAGTCTGTCAGCGGCATCACGAGCACTTTTGTGAAGGTAAATACAAGCTGGACTATTGTCCTATTAACTTACATTGTAGCTTGTTTCACTGACACAGCGATCTCTCTTAATACTGGACCAATGTCAGAGATTGTTGTTCCATCAGACACTTAGACACAGAAACATAGGAACATAGGGTCCAGGTTATAAAAAACAGTAGTTACCCTTTAATGCATAGTTCAATTCAAACATATTAAGTGTTACCATACTGGGATCATCAGCTTATAAAATACCCACCATATGTGGATTTTAGTTGTAGAATGTAAACTCCACACTTGTAGCCGAAACCCACAAATTCACCATCAAATAACTGGCATGGATGTGTCTTTCCATTGTTTTTCAATGCAGTTGTGCAGTGTCTAAAAGTTGCTTTGCATTATGTCTGAACACACAAACACAGGACTTCAGAAGATTTTTTTTACTCTTGATCCTTCCTCTACTACCATTCGGCTATCAATATGTCATTTGTTTGGTCAACATATTCATAGTGTGTAATGAATATTATAGCCTCTAGGGCAGGGGTCTTCAATGTTTTTAAGCTAAGGACCCCTTAACTGAAAGAGAGTCTGAGCAGGGATCCCCCTACTACATATATTGTATATAATTAAGTTGCATATTAAACTGGGCCTACAATAATGTGTAGGTTGGCCTAAAGCCTTTATACCTTTTTTTTGCCTAGAATACTAAGCTATAGAAACTAATAATTGTATATATGTGGCTAGCTTAGTGACTACCTTACCTATATGCCAGTAAGCCTATCATCAATAGGGATTTATATTTGCTAATAATATGTTGGAAAAAAATTGACAATAATTTAGAGGCCCCCCTGTAGTGACTCGGAGGACCCCCTTGGGTCCCGGACCCCCTGTTGAAGATCTCTGCTCTAGGGGACATTAGCTGGCTTTAGGCTATCTAGTCTCAGTGTTAAATTCCACCAGATGAAGTTTGGACTCAGATAGGATGAGTTACAGTACAGAGAGAGAAGCACACCTTGCCACACCTTTGTAGGAATTATTGCTTTAGTCATGGATACTTCAGCAGGGCGGATGTGGAACAATACAAGGCCCTGAAGTCATGCCTTCCACTTAAAGAACCAACACTACTACAGTCACTTAGAAATCAGACAATGCTAATGTTTCCTGCACAGGGACTACAGATGAAAATGAGTTCATAGCTAACTCTGGTACTGCTAAGGAGCTTTGTATTGTCCCGGTCTAAACAATAGATAGATAAATAAATAATAAATTAAATCGGTCTGATTGGTTTAATGCTTGTGTACAGTAGCCTTCCTTCTCATTCACTTGAATGGGTCAAACTTTTGACTGGTACTATATACATTTCAGTTGTTACTCTCACATAAATCGTACAATATTACAGAAATGTGAGACGGCTAGTGTAAAAGCACTGCCTACAGTCTATCTGTGTGCCGAAGGGGAGGGCCACGCGTATTATGTGTCCAATTGCAGTTCTAGGGAAGACCTGCCCTTCAATAGCATTTGCGCTACAATTGGCCAGGCGTTCATGTTCACGGGGGGTATCGGAACCCAATTTGTTCAGATCCTGTCCCCTGACCAATCGACTCTTCGAACCCTAACTACTCGAGGTCGATGCCTAACCTCAACCAATCAGGCTGCTTTGTAGGGTGGTTCTTGCCTAGAACTGCAGTTGGATCCATAATAATGCGAGGGCCACACGTGGATGTTTGGATTTCCGGGTAGGTTACATTTTTTACAATCCTATTTCAAGGGTGCCACCACGTGCACCCTCTTCTAGTCCCATCCCTGGGTGGACAATCAAGTAACCGAAGATCAGACTTGTCAGTCCGTTTTCAGGTGGCGTGAGAGTCCCGTACAGTAAACATCCCTGTCTCTATCGCTGCCAAGAAACAAGATAGTTTCAAAAAAATATGAGGGTTAAAAAATGAAACATAAGCACTTAACTGCCCAGGAGTTTGTGTAACAGCTGACTGTTTCCTGCAACGTGCTCCAGCACAAAGCACAGTCACTTGTCTCATTTCTTTCAGTCTTTCGAAAAGGAGCGGAAAGAGGAAATGTCGAGGTCATTAAAACGATCTGACGGACAACAATAATTGTGAAATATAATTCATTGGGGTGTTATAATGAACACAACAAGTCACACAAATGCTCCATTTAAGTGACAATCCCAGCACCGAACGACCCTGCCGCGAATCGCCAGATCACTTGATTTGGTCTGTATGAAGCCTAAAGAAACGAGACCATGATTGTGGTTTAGCTGATTGTGTCTGCTGGGCTGAAGACTAGGACCTCAGTTTAATTTAGCTGAAAAAAAGCTTTTTGCCATCAAGGATGTTACATCCTTAATTCACTTTAAAGGGAGTCAACAGCAGAGTGTTTTCCAGGAACAATGCCCCAGTTCCCTTTCATAGGAACTGCACAAACTAAATTCCATGTTTTGAAACTCACAGAGGAATGAGCCAGAGGGAGCGAGGCTATAGAAACACAGGTGAGTGTGCAGCAAGGTGCAACAGTCTGTACGGAATGTAAGTGACAGGGAACTCAGGCTTCACAGCTTCCCATCTCAGAACAACAACCACCAACCTCAGTCAGTTTCAGCTCGGAGGTTTCCACATGTTCCCGCCGGGACATCCCACAGTTCTCCTTAAGCCTCTTTTTATTCCATTCTGCCCACAATCCCCCATCAGCAGAGTCCTTCCTGCCGCAACACCACACAGGCACTCTGGAGACAAGTTACAACACGCCGACCAGCGCGCCGGCACACTATCTGCTGTTGTGTCAACAGTCAGTGACGGCCAAAGGGGAAAGAAATACGTACAGCAAGAATGTAATGTGTCACAGAGCCAGACTGACGTGTTGATTTGGCAATTATGGTAATTATTTTGTTAAATATCTGTCAATATCAAATCAGTGCTGGAAATCCACAACAAACATTGTTAAATAGAATTAGTAAATTTGTGTTTTGAAGATTTATGTAAAAAAAAAAAAAAAATATATATATATATATATATATATATATATATATATATTCTCATGTACATCACAGCATCAATGGACCTGATACAATTTGATTACATACTGTATTATAGAACTGCTTAATACATCACTGAACACTGATTGTTTGTGGAAAGGAAGCCCTCTATCTGAAACGATTCCAAAGAAACATTTGATGAGATTCCGTATGAAATGTGATAATGAAATGAGTGGGAGAGGCTGATATTCATGGCGCCAACTTGCTCATCAGGAGCAGTTAGGCATTCAGTGTCTTGCTCAAGGACACTTGGGCATTCTCTGAAAAGAAACATACACACCTATGCTCTGCTGGTCATACTAGTTGTTAACATTTGTAACAAATATTACGTGGCGATAAAGCAACCTATTTGAGATTTGGCACCCGGAAGACATCAACCAATCACGTTGTGTTGTTTACTTATGAGGATCATAATACAACAGGACGCTGTTGTCTGACTGTGTAGACAGCAAACTTTATTACTGCCAGAGACACTCTTTCCGTACCTTTCACAATAAAAGCCCTGGACACATGCTACACTCTGTAACTGTTAACCAGAGGGGATTAAATTCACTCAGAATATTTTGCTTAAAGGAAACTTGATAAAATAGTTAAAGGTGCAATATGTAATATTGTATGTAATACTGGCAGCTAGCGGTTAAAATAGTTACTGCACTACCAATTCAAAATACTGGAGAGTCGTTTCCCCCGCCCCCTCCTGCCCAGACTCGAAGTTCACGGAGGTTGCCAGGCTGAGACCGCAGCATTCACAACAATGTTGCTAGACGCTTTTTTCACATAGCCAGACATTACTCCACAGCACAGCGGAGTAGCTAACGGTAGATGCTAGTCTCACATAGCCAGACATTACTCCACAGCACAGCGGAGTAGCTAACGGTAGATGCTAGTCTCACATAGCCAGACATTACTCCACAGCACAGCAGAGTAGCTAACGGTAGATGCTAGTCTCACATAGCCAGACATTACTCCACAGCACAGCGGAGTAGCTAACGGTAGATGCTAGTCTCACATAGCCAGACATTACTCCACAGCACAGCAGAGTAGCTAACGTTATGCTGGCTATATTGACAGTCATAAAAGCCCGTGCTCACGCGGAGCCACAGATACACCACGCGGAGCTCTGTAACCAACTGACAGACACACTTTTTCGGCTTAAAATTACAGTATGAACCGCTAAAAACACAACAACCTCACCGTCCTCTCCACACGCCAGTCAGGCACACTTCCTCGGCTTAGAATTACAATACGAAACGCTAAAAATACCACTACTTTACCGACGGAACACACTTCATTGGCTTAGAATTACGGCAACAATCGCTAAACACACTGCAAACTCACAGTCCTCTCTTTCCGATTTACAGCCACCCTCTCGTGGCTTAAAATAACTCACCGTTGTCGGCTCCAGCTGGTATACACACGTTGTAAACAGCCATGGCCGCGCTACCTGGTCCTCCCGGTAACGTTAGCAGTTAACAGGGTTAGCATGGCGGCGTTAGCCAGGACCAGTCGGGATCACTTTACTGGCTGTGTCTCAATTGTTTTTGCGAGTAACCAACTCGGGTACTCTAGCTATATAATTCAATGCGAGTACACAAATGTTGAAATGACATAAAATGCCCGTCCCTTGTGGCTGTGATAAATTAGCCTGAAGCTATGCTTAGCTACCTGTTCAGGAGGAAATAAGCCAACTCTGCGTCCTTTTGGGATCTAAGCTGTCTCCATCTTTCAAATACATCTCCAATATTTACCAGGGGATTGTTACGTCTCTGGTCACGAAACTGTTAGAAACATGCCGTTTACTTTTTTTTAGGTCCGGTAGAATCTATCTCCGTTGATCCTGTTCGTTTGTTAGCTGCTTTCATGGCTGTAACGCTGTAGCGCGCTGGGTTTACGTTTTTACAGGTATATCTGGCAACCCGGCCTGGCTGTCAAACTGGGCCGTTGATAACAACCACAGACCAAAACATAAACAGAAATTCCGTCACGGAATGTAAATTTCAAAAAGAAAAAATACTGACATTAGCATTGTTGTCAGAAAAGATAGTATTTCAGTTTAACATGTTTCCTTAATATCTGATGAGGCAATGGTGTCATTTTTGGATTTATTACAGTACGAACATTACATATTG
This sequence comes from Perca fluviatilis, assembly GCF_010015445.1. Classification (NCBI taxonomy): domain Eukaryota; kingdom Metazoa; phylum Chordata; class Actinopteri; order Perciformes; family Percidae; genus Perca; species Perca fluviatilis. Next base: position 41,738,780 of record NC_053119.1, read on the forward strand.
GACCTTTAACAGTAGCTTAGTGTTAGCTTTTCCTGCTTCGGCTTCCCGAAAGTGGTCAGACAGCACAGGGAGAGACGGGCCTGGAGTCTCCGGAGGTAACCCCTGATTCCACTCAGACCGCATACCGTCACTCTACTTGGGAGACAGAAGAAAGTTTGGCTAGCCGACTCAACTGCAGTTAAGAAAATGATAGCTCAGTGCTGGCTCCCTGGCCCGGGTTGTCTGCTTTTCTTTAAACCAATCACAATCGTCTTGGGCGGCGCTACGTTCCGGATGCAGCGACGGTGGCTCTGCTAAATAGTCTCAGGTAGGAACTTGTTTTGGTGGAACATTTGCACCCCGCAAAAGAAAACTCTACATACAATATTAAAGGAAGTTAACTGTTGACACAATCCAGTAACGTGATCTATTTAAATTAGCTGATACATGGTTAAACCTCATTGGCTCTTACCAGTTAATCGCTGTGTGTTTTGTCCATAGCAAATCCCCGCTAATCAGTCCCAAAAACGTCCCAGTTAGAGAAGAAATGGGAGGGGAAAGGTTGCTGATTTTCTGTACTGCTGTACATGCAGATAAATGGCGGCAGTACCTCGAGGCCCGCGTTTACCTGCTGCTAAATCTCCACTGGATGACTCGCTTCAGAAGGGTTGAAAGTTGGAAAATCCCCTGGAGGCCAGAGGGCAGATTTTAGACACTGATGAGCAAATGATCTGAAACTATGACACATGTAGAGACTGAAAGCAGATGTTTCTTTTTTGTAGTGTCCAGTGAGGAACATTGATCATTTGACTGATTTCTGCACTGTACCACACAGCTGACTAGTATCATTATCAGCCTGACAGTCCTCAACCAGTGTAGCATTGATCAGTTTTGGCAACTGTTAGCTGTAGAGTATTTCAGTGTAAATCTAGTTGTGTACCCAGTTCCAAAGTGCCGTGTCAGCAACCCCTCCCCCACACCAGTCACAGAACCCAGGTTAGCTCAACACTTTAACTTAATTACCTCCATCCTGGTCATGCTACGTAGTCCTGTTTGTTAATCTCCTGTCTAGACTGTTCCTGACAGACACAAACATACAATGTATTCTGCTCATACAGATAAACCTGGCCAGACCCCACTAGGCTCCCACTTAACCCTTGCGTTGTCTTCCCGTCGAACATGTTCTTGTTGTCCTATACAGATCTAAATTGAAAATGAACTTTTTTTTTTACTGCTTTTTCCGATGTTTTTGTCCCTTTTTTCCGATGCTTTTGTAACTGTTTTTGTCACTTTTATCAATGCTTTTTAAAATTCATGGTCAACACACCTAACTTGTGTGACATTATATCAATTTTATAGGTTAAAAAAGCAGAAATTATGAATTATTTTGACCATTAGTTAAGATCAGAGAATGTTGAGTGGATCACAGACTGTCAAAGTTAAGTCAGGATACGGTTTTTAAACTATTTAAAAAAAAATGTAAATGCTATAAAATTTAATAAAATACCCAAACTTTTATGGAAATAATCATTATTTTTTTTAAATGTTGTATGGGTTCCATACAACGTACATCCATGTTATTTTTGGGCAATTTGGTTGAAAGAAACCCATATTTCTGATATTAAAAACTTTGACAACAGAACAACACAAGGGTTAAGAACTACACAAAAAGCATTGTCTGTTCATTTTCAGCATACATTCAAAGTGTTTTAGAAGCAATTTTGCAGAAGCACAACTTGATGTGGTGAGCAGTGTTTTAAATGCTGATATGATATTTAATGAAAGGCTGGACTGCTGGACTGAACACACGAAGAATTCTAGGCCCGCTAATGGCAGAGCGAAAAGACACCGTCTAAGTGGGACCATCCATCCATGTATCCATCTCTAAAACTGCTTCTCAGATCTCTGCAGGGTAAATCCAGACAGCTAGCTAGACTATCTGTCCAATCTGAGTTTTCTGTTGCACGACTAAAACTACTTTTGAACGTACACATGTTACACCAATTTTATTACTATTTAGCAGAGGCACTGTGGCTACGTCCGGAGATCAGCACCGCCCATGACGATTGTGATTGGTTTAAAGAAATGCCAATAAACCAGAGCACGTTTTTCTCCCATCCCAGAATGCTGTGTGGACCTGCAGACCTTCCTCTGCGGCACTGTGGAGGAAGGTCTGGTCTAATCTAATCACCATTAAATCCAAAATAATTGAGTACATTCATGGTCCCCAAGGGATGAACCCTTTGCATTCTGGACACTCAATGATTGTTCTAGCAGAGCCAATCTCATGTTAAGTCATGACATTGAACAGCGGATATCTCAATCTAGTCCAATTTCCATAACGACTTTCCTTGCAAATGTAGGATGCATTATTTTATCACACAGATACAACCAGCTAGATATTACTATTGGTGCGTTAAAAATGTTGGGGAAAATGTGATAAAACCTTGCTACGCTCATATTTTTTTGGTTTTGCCTAAGACTTTTTGGGACAAACTAAATACAGAAATAAAATAAAAATCATAATTAGACATATACTTTAGATGAGAGAAGGTCCGGAGAGCTCAGGCGTTTGAATAACAATAATGAAGGTGCTATTTGAAAGGAAATTTAAAAAAAAAAGAAAATGAAATAACCATCTAAATGAAGGCTTTTTAACTCTTTGCCACCTTTCTTCTTTCTAGACATATAATATAATGTCCTACTACTGCAAGTGTGTACTCATTGTAGTTTTTGCATGATGTCTTTGTAGTAGTTAATTTTAGGTTTTATGAATTGTCTGTTTTATATATCCTAAAATACTTTAATTACAAAACACAACACACAAGCACAGTTATGATCCAAAAGGTGACCACCTTAACTTGAATGATCCCATGTCAATTACGCTAGTATCACAATCACGTCAAACTTGACTATTGAAGCTACTTTGAAAACTGATGTGCAGCTGCTTGACCCTTTGACCCTGTACTATCGAACAATGCTAACAAATAAAACAATACATCTTCTTGTATTTATAATAAATATAGAACAATGGGGGGATAAAAAAAAAGTCAGTATTCCTTTGTGCCATGTTCAAAATTAACTTTTTCATCTACCAACCAAATGCCTAGTTAATGGTCAAATATTACCAGCCATTCAATATATTACCATTGTTGTTTTTTTGGCTGGTAAGTGAAGCATATCTACTAGCCACATTCATATTTTACCAGCATTTGCCTACAAGATGTTGCTAATCTTAAACCCTGCTTTGTGCATTTTACTGTATAGAATTGGCAGTAAGGAGATGATTTTAACAGAATGTATCTTTGCCTGAGTCATCGATCAAAGTCGAGCTATCAGAATGTGTAGCAGCACTTGGTGTTTGGTTGCATCCAAACAAAAAATCCAGAAACAAATGGGATAAGACATATAGTTTACCACAGTGGTGTTTTAATTGCTTTGACGTAGATGAATGACATGGGCAACATCTTACAAAACTTCCTCATGCATCAGTAACAAAAGTACAAACTGAAACAACAGTTTCTACTCATCATCTTTCACAACACAACTTTGGTTAAAGCTATACTTTTTTTAAAAGTTTAGAGTGCTATTATTTTCTCGTGTGTGCTCCAGTGTATCACAACACAGATAGTCATAAGGTGTTAACAGGGGAGAACAAGCGTTGTTTAGGATACAGACCAGCTCCAAACTTAATGTAGTATTTACAGTAAATGATTATACACTATGGCATGTCCCAGTCAGGCCTCAGCAGACTGATCCTCCTGCTTTCTAGATGTCTGACGATGAGTTCCAGGAAATCCTTGATTTTAAGCTGGTGCGTCATTTCAGTGTGACCATACTGTCTGAGAACTGTTCTTTTTTTGACGTGGTTTGAACACTGGTTTGAAACAGTGGCAAAACTGATCTTTTTATATATTTTTCACATATTAAAATAATAATTTTGCTTTTCTGCTGCTCTTAATTCAACATACCCGTAACTGTAGAAAATATTTTAGTAGAATTTTTGTTCACAGTTGAGTTGTTGTCTAATGTTAGTCTGTGTGTTAAAGTGATGGTTGGGAGTAATTTCACCCTAGGGTCCTTTGCACCATGACCTCGAGCCAAACACCCCCCCAGAAGCTTTTTTTCACCTGGGTCTAACATTGGGAGAGTTATGAACACACCGAAAAGAGATGCAACAAAAATATTTATTAATTTAATGATTAAATAAGGTAATGTCTCCAAACTTACCTCAATTATAACTTGACTCCTTACTTACAAAAAACTTCTGGTGTACTTACAAACTTTCCAATCAATCGTTTTATGAGTAAATAACCTATATGTACTAGTGTAGAAGTTTGGTATCATTTCGGGCATTATTAGTGGGGTCATTTACGAGATACATCACTGGATCCATTAGCCCCTGTGCTAAGCTATTCAGCTGATAACGCTACTCTACGCTAACTCTCCCAATGTTAGACCCAGGTGAAAAAAGCTTCTGGGGGAGTGTTTAGCATGAGGTCATGGTGCAAAGGACCCTAGGGTGAAATTACTCCGAACCATCACTTTAAAAGACCTGCAGCCTGTTGCACCAGCTGTAAGTTGGTAGCTTAGGTTTGAATATAGTGTGGGTGTTACACTATGAATTAGTAAAAATAGGTTACACCAAGTGTCATTAGTTCAAAAGTAAAATAAAAGAACATCAAAGCACAACAGAAGTAACTAGAGAATGCATTTTCTGAAGGAATTGCGGTGTGAAGGCTGTATGTTGAAAGGCCGACGCTACCCAGAATGTATGAAAGACGTGGAACATTTTTAAAGTGTGTTTCTCTCGGTGCATGTATGAATGAGTACATAGCAGTTGAGAATTTATGAATTTGTGTCAACTTTTAATATTTTGTTGATTCACTTGAATGGGAAAAATGTCCCAGAAAACGTTGAATGTTTTGGAAATTATGATAGTTATGGAAAATTTGAATAAAAGCAAGAATGTCCTAATCGTGCTGAACATTTTGATGATGAATGAAGTTTCTATGTTGAAAAATGTGGCCGGAGTTAATGTGCAAAAAAAGGGTACGGAAAAATAATAATGAATACGTAGAAGAACATGGGCTATAGAATGAAAATCTGCAGAATTTAGTGGAATGTTTTTTTTATGTTCTCGGGGTGGAGATGTATTAACATTCTGAATCTTCTATATATTTTGTTAAAAACTGTTTAAAATCGGCATAGGTGTCAGAGTTCTGCAGCCTCAGATAATGCGTGGGCCTGCTGATGAGGTGCTGTTAGGCTGACAAACAACATTGCATTCTCTATTTTAATTGACTAGTTAGCAGTGGCTGTCTAATAAATACTTGCTGAATAATGCACAGGATGGAACTTCACTCTGCACAACAATATTTTGATCATGGTTGACTTAGTGAAGTTGTAGACCAAGTGGAAATGGTGCACCTGAATGAAGTGGCAGTTTTGGGGAAAACTAAGTAGTTAAAATTTATCAGTTAAAAATGACTTAACTTAAGGCTACATTTACATTGCTACGTTTTTATTTATTTATTTATTTATTTTTTTTTTTTTTTAAAAAGGTGTCCTGCCATACAAAACCGTTTTTACTTGCATTTTTTGAAATCTGTACGGTCCATATGTGTTTGTGTTATGTTGTGAATGTGAAAATGAACTGCTACCTCCTCTGTCAGCTCTAGACACTGAACAGAAATAAGCGGAGAAATCAGACCAATTACAAAAGCTGGTCAGTCTGACATCATATTGCCTGAGCTCATTACTATTCATGCTGCAGGCTTTCTATACCACGCTAGAATGGCTTGAAACAAGGTAACCAAGGCATTTTTTCCACAAAAGAAATGTTACAGAATCCATGGTAGAACTTCAGACATCACCACAAAGTCACGAAATACGTGTGGCAGGGCACCTTTAAGCAGAGTTTTGGGCCTAAAGCGAACTCCGTGCACAGAAGTGTTTTTATCTCCAGTAGAAGAACTAATCTCTGTTTAAACTAACACACCCAAACCAAAATATCTCATCATCATTCTGGTATACTGGACATAAACAGGAGGCAGCGTGGAGACTCTGCCCTTTGCTGGTAGTTGCCATGGTAACTTTAGTAGCTTAGTCTCAGAGAACGAGCCGTCATGACCCAATCAGAGGGCGAAACGTTGGCGTCGGTGTGGGTGATTCCAAACCAAAACGGGTCAGAAGAGTTTCCTAATGTCTCCGGTTTAGGGGCTTGGAAACGCCAGAGCAGGGGGAATGAGAGGGGGAAACGCCAGAGCAGGGGGAATGAGAGGGGAAACGCCAGAGCAGGGGGAATGAGGGGGAAACGCCAGAGCAGGGGGAATGAGAGGGGAAACACCAGAGCAGGGGGAATGAAGAGGGGGAAAACGCCGGAGCAGGAGAAATGAAAAGGGGAAACACCAGAGCAGGGGGAATGAGAGGGGAAACACCAGGCAGCAGGGGGAATGAGGAAGGGAAAACGCCAGAGCAGGGGAACGAGGGGGAAACACCAGAGAGGGGAACGAGAGGGACAGAGCAGGGGAAGGAGAGCGGGGACGCAGGCAGGGGGGAACGAGAGGGGAAAGGGCGAGAAGGGGGAAACCAGAGAGGGGGAAACACCGGAGAGGGGGAAAAGGAGGGAAACACCAGAGAAGGGAAAAGGGAGAGAGGGAAATACCGGAGCAGGGGGAATGAGAGGGGGAAACGCCAGAGAAGGGGGAATGAGAGGGGGAAACACCAGAGAAGGGGGAATGAGAGAGGGAAATACCGGAGCAGGGGGAATGAGAGGGGGAAACGTAGCAGAAGATACTGAGTTTTAAACCAAAACGTAGCGGTGTAAATGTAGCCTTGTAGGTTCTGCTGGTGCAACAGGATACCTTCTCTCACTTTGAGAGTTCTAAACACCATGTTTTAAATGTTGGTGCTGGGGTGGGTTTAGCTTTGGATCCAAATTTGTGTTTAAAAAAATAAAAAATAAAAACAATATGCTTATAGGATTATTATAGAGGTGGTAGTACACTAATTTCTCACATCTTTCACACAATAACACATGAATATAAAGTATTTGTTTAAATTGTATATTATTATCTCACATTTTTCTGACAATATTTTTTACATTCTATACCAAGTTTATGGATTTTTATTTTATTGGTCAGAGCTGAGTTTTAACCCTGGAAGTGTCGTGTGTGGAATGTGTGTGAGGTGTATCGCCTTTCTGATACCATGAGACATGTGTTTTTATCAACACTCTATGAGCACGCTCCACTGAGTGTGTGTGTCTACTTTCTATGGGCTGTCCCTGAGCTGAGGACAGACAGCAACAGCTGTAACTCACACAGAACAAATGGGGTCAAGGGATGCCAAAACTGTACTGACTGGAAAGCCAGGTCAGAGGTCACGAAAGCGACTCGAGAGTGTCACTCGCAGCAACGTCTATTTCTGAACAGGCTAGGCCCCAGACAGCTTGGTCAACAATACAAAAAAAAATTAAAAATGACTATCAAGTGAAGTGCTTGTGCTCCAATGTGCAACCATTCAGTTAGTGTGAAAATGTAGAAGTCGTCTGTCCACGAGTGTTCGCAGTGAAGGAGATGCTGCGAACACTCGTGGACAGACAAGTGTTATTATTGTATTTCACTGTCTCGGTGACTCATGATTTCAAAGGAAAATCCACTCTCAGATCCTCATCCCGCCATCCCAGAATGCTGTGTGGACTAGCCAGACCCTCCTCCGCAGTGCTGTGGAGGAAGGTCTGGCAAAGCGAGACTACACTGTGTGATTTGGGACTTTCCAGGACAAAACTGACAATTATGAGAGGAATGTGGTGAAACATTGTAGGACAATTTAATGCTCTGGTGACCAAAGACAGCCAACAAGTCCTCCAAATTCAACAACATTATATAAGTGGTTTGTGAACAACACATATAGACGGTTTCTGATCCAACGCCACTATCAGCAAGACATTGTTTGTTTTTATTTGATGCTCTGAAAGATATGGATTTGGGTTAACATGACTAATTTGTTAAGGCCAGTGTAGGGCTGTGCAATAATATGTAAGGGATAATGTAGAGCGAGGCGGTTGTTACAACGTCGACAGGGTGATCAGGACTTGAATCCGCATGAATTCAAGACCCCACAACACAACTAGGCGCTGCGCTACCCCTGGCATCACGCACCGCTCGGATTTGCCGCTTTGTGTTCAAATTATTTCAACTTTGACCTATTTGCCGCTGACCTTTCGAAAGCGCAACCAATGAGATAACAGCATGTTGTTTCCTAGCAACAGGAAATAGCTTCCTTGCCATCCTTGATGACGGATACCTGCGCTGTACTTTGCTCTCTGTACTTTGCTCTGTGCCCTACGTAGCGGTGCGCAGAGAGCAAATCACTTATGTGTAGGCGGCCTAACAGTCTCCCATGCTTTTGTTGACCCATCCATCCCCAACACCTCCTCCTTTTATGGCTCTATGAAAACCTCACGGTACCTCCCCCTTTGCTTTCGATGGACAACCGACATCATTCCCCTAGAGGGCTTTGTCATTTGGACGTAACTAGATGTAGTTTTTGGGGCATTTGTCGATGACGTCATTTTTCTTGGGAGTCTCAAAATTCGGTATGAAAATTCTGAAAGAGTTCCATGCGACTGCTCCAGCGACCCACATCAATAACCATCCAATCCAATGCAATTTGCTTAATGAAAGCGTCACAGATGGATGGCGGGAGTTAAAAATCCATTGCTCTCTGATTCTAGGGGACTGACACAAAGTCTAAAAGATTTCCAACACTTAACCTCCACTGCCGCTGTAGCAAATATCAGGACAAATGATTGTGTCGTCTTCAAATGGCCAGAAAGATGAACAATACACCACCAGACACTAAAATACTAATTGCACGGCGGTGCTTTTAAAATCTCAACTATAATCCCTCATCTAATAATGTCTTCGTTAATTTATCAAGTCTTGTTTACAGTTTAAATCCCTCACCAAGCAACAGATCACCAGTAAACATCACAAATGAGGAATGTCCATTTGAATAAAAAGCAAAAAACAATCAAACCCCATGTTAAAAAGAAAAAAATATTTAGGGTTTATAAAAAATGGCATAAAACCTAAAGTGTTAAAAACGTGTCTGAATGAACCTTTGTCCCGTCAAGTCTAAGTGGAGTATAAACCCCTAAACGGAGAGTCACAATCCTCAATATCTAGCGCCTATAATACTTTAGTGTTCATTAAATCCCTAAACCCAGACCTACAGCAGGTAGAAAGTACCAGTGTGCAAAAAAGTGGAGTATGGAGCCGACAGTGGGCCACTGCCTGGCGTCCTGAAGTCAGACTCGGATTCGGAACATGCCCTGGCTCAACTGAAGGCGGAACAGCCGACAGTTGGCGATGCGCAGGGCGGAGCAGGCTGTTTTGGAGAGGTCGGTGGGTAACATAGGCTTGGTGCGTTGCCACGTCCCAGTGCTGCGGCGAAACTCCCGGATGTAGTCGAAGCTTGTTCCTGTACGCACAAGAAACACCAACCTTACACATTCAAATGTTGACGTTACTGTAACCCTCCGTTGTTGGTCTACCTGTTTTTCTTCTTACTGACCTGTGTCTAGGTCTCCCACGACGTAAATGCTGGCTCCGATGGGCACCGCACCATAAACGAAGGATGAGCTGGTCTGGATACACAAGGACTGGTCATCCAGGAACATCCACCTGCACCACAACACATATGGGTATCAAAAACAATTTTGGAAAAAAACAACATATTTCTCTGTAATTTCATTGACAATTTTCTTGATTGGTTTCTTGATTTTAAGATTATAAAAAAATGTAGGACAGGGATATTTCTACATTGTGTTTCCATTTTGACGACAAAGTACACTTTCTGCAGGGTCTTAAAAAGTCTAAAATTTGACTTGGTAAAACCTGCAGAAACTTTGATTTGATTACACAGTGTGGATTCTCTGTATGAATACTTTTTAACCTTCTTTATTTATGTCCTCGTGTTCCCACCCTATGAAACGAAACAAAATGTAAATATTGCATACAGATATTCCATATGCATTTCCAGAGCTGAATTATATAAAACAGCTGATATTTTGTGCTTTTAGCAATTTCATCTGAAAACAAGTTCTCCAAATTTCAAAGTCTTCCAAGAACTGTATTTTGGTCTCGAAAGATTAGCCGACAAAACAAACAATTACTTTGTGGTAGCTGATGGGAATCCAACTTTTAAAAAGCCCATCTGTTAATGAAGATCATGTGATATGGTAAAAAGCTCCAAAACAGCAACTAAATGGCCCTTGTGTTGAGATAAAGATCAAGAATGATCTTTGACAATCAACATTTAGACGACAATGGGAATCTAAAAACCCAGAAAAATCCTAGTAATAATAATAATAATAATAATAATGTATTCAAATAATCTAATTATAGTTTAGGAATTGCTATTTAGTAGTAGCTTCCCTTTCTGCAGTATTTCCTTACTGACCTCCTCATGTCGTCATGGTAGAACTCAGACTGGCAGGTCATCATCTGTCTTTGCTCGGGGTTGTCTTGCTCCTTGCTTCTAACTCCCCCGAACACATAGAGCTCCTGGCCGACGCCACATGCCACCGACCCAAACCTGACCAGGAAAATAACGGAAAAATTGATTGGGAGACTGGATAGTCTCGCATTGCCAGACTTATCTCCACAGCGCCGGAGTATGGTCCGACTACACCGCATTCGCTATTCTGGTATGGAGGGAAAACGCTCTGGTTTGTTTCTATTTCTTTAAACCAATCACAACCGTCCTGGGTGGCGCTAAGCCCGGATGCAGCACTGATGCCCTTGCCAAATAGATAGCCGAGATAGCGGAAAGGGGAGGGACATGTGCCGGATAATAAGACATTTTATTTAATGGCACTTTTCAGGGTCAAGTTCAGGTCTATATCAACGAAAGGTGCCCACGGAAATTCTTTTTAGGCCGGATGTCCGTCCCCTTCCTCTGTGTTGGCGTTCTAACCTCCGGTGGATTTGTGAGGACTATGGTTAACTGCTCCTCAGATCTCTGCAGGGTAAATCCAGACAGCTAGCTAGACTATCTGTCCAATCGGAGTTTTCTGTTCCACGACTAAAACTACTGTTGAACGTACACGTGTTCCAAAACAAGTTCCTTCCCGAGGTTATTTTACAGAGGCACCGTGGCTCCGTCCGGGGCTTAGCACCACCCAAGATGATTGTGATTGGTTTAAAGAAATGCCAATAAACCAGAGCACGTTTTTCTCCCTTCCCAGAATGCTGTGTGGACTCGACAGACCTTCCTCCACAGCGTTGTGGAGGAAAATCGGGCAATGTGTGACTACCCAAGGTCCGACTTTATCCCAGAAATGTACATCGGTTGAGCCAGATGGATAAAATAACAAGACAGGAATGTCTCCTATTGGCTAAAAAAATTCAATTCCTGCAAATTAAGACAAAAGCAAAAATCATAACATTATTACTTTATCGCCATAAAGTAATCTTGCTTTGCAACATTGCTCACAGAGACACCATGGTGTAAGTTGTCATTGTCCTCTATTTTGAAGTGAAGAGAGGCCCAGTATTGACATGATAAGGGATAATCAAAGGTTTCACGGCACAGGGGCTAATCCAGGAAAATCATAGCAACACAAAAGAGTCAAACGTTATCAGACAAGAGCTAAATGGATTCTTTCTAAACCAAGAACCCCCTAACGCTTAACTGATCTGACTTTGACAGCAATGCTTAACTTACAGAAGCATAGCAATAAAGAAGCTCCTTAAAGTAATGTTTTTCAACTTAACAATTGGGTTGAAAGCTGTGCCAATAAAAAAGGTAACTCCAGTGCATGATGTCACACATCCTTAAGGGTTTAGTGTATACATTAGCTTGATGTCAACTTATTTCCCTCATACATACAGTACATGGTACTACGAATCAAGAGATATGCAAACCGAAAGACGTTTCTTCATGTCTTATATCAAGGGTTCTGCTGTGACTAACAAGTGTACATGCCATGGTGTGACTCAACAACATCCTCAGTTGTGGTTACTTCAACATTTTGATATGAGTGCCATGATTTCAGTATGATAATATAGTGTCATCTGAGGGAAACGGAAACTACTGACAGTTCTGAGAGAGCGACAATGACCATGGAGACCCGTTTCATTTCCTGTTGTGCAATACAAACAAGTCCAAAGTTAAGTATCCCACGCTGAAGTTAAATGCTTATATTATACAGCAAGTGCATATAACTTGTGACAGATATCTTCAATGGACAGAAAAGAGAAGATAACAAGACAATAACATGAGAAGAAGAAAACCAGCATTCAACTGACTTGTGCGTCAGCTGATCAAGTTTTAGATCCTCTTTCTTTTGTCCTGCTCAGACCACAACAGCTAATGCAATGAGAGTTTGTGTTTTACCTTCTCTCTTTCAGAGGACAGAGGCCCGTCCACTGCAGGGTTTTGGGGTCAAAGCATTCAACAGAGTCAAAGAGCTTCCCGTAGGAGCCCCCACCTATGGCATAGATCTTCTTATTCATGGAGGCATAGCAGCCGACCTGAAGGAGAAAACAAACAGTCACAGCACGCGGGGAGAGGAACATTAATCACTTGGTCTAAGGTAGGGTAGGGCTGAACGATTTGGGGAAAAAAATCAAATTGTTATTTTTCTGCCAGATATTGCAATTACGATTCGATTTGTGATTTTAAAAAAAAGTTCAACATTGAACATGTCATGCAGCATATAACAAGAGACACCATCAAAACTGCTCTATATTCTTATGCAAGGATGAGAACATAGATATAAGTGTTCTTCTTTAAATAAGCATGGAACATTGAACAGTCAAACACAGAACATTTATCACAAAAAGTTATAATAATAATAATAATAATAATAACAATTCCAATAAAAAATATCAGTACTTTCCTGTAAACTGAAATGTCTGATCTGCCTCAGTTCAACAGCAGCATCTACATATCATCATGTTAAATATATACAAAATAAATGAAAAATCCCCTGAAAATAGGACATTTCTGTAATATGTAACATTGTTCCAGCATTTATCTTGTGAAAAACAGTAAATATAATAAAAAGGAATAAAAAATGTTAAACCAAACATTCAACTAAATATTCACATTGGTTTTACTGTGAAGTGTCTTTGAGTACCATGTAAAGGGCTATATGAATAAAATAATAATAATAATTATTATTGTTATTATTATTATTATTATTATTATTATTATTATTATTATTATTAGTCTCCTAAAGAGGCATGGCAGTGGCAGAGCCCATGTGACAGGGATACAGGAAACTACTCTGAGTTGGGACGTTGTGGTTGTAAACCGTCTCTGGTGTGGCCAGTGTGCAGGAGAGAGATATGTCAGTACATGTCCCAAATATGAAGACTTAAGAACCAAATATTTCCAAAAATTTGAAAAACTTCACTACCTACACTGAGGACAAAAAGCTTATATAATATATAATAAAAGCATGGCATGGCTAGCAGCTAAATATGTCTTATCCTGCCACAATACAAGGCAAAATAAATAGAGAATTGTATGCATATATAATCATTTTTATGTTTCTATTATTTTGTTTATTTGTATTCTTTTTATTGTTTCAACGTACCCTTTGAGGGACATGCACAGAATTTGTTTAGTATGTGCATTTATATCATAATTATCCTGTTTACTAGTATTATTATATCAGATGTATTTACTCATTTTTGTTGTTTATATGTAGGTTTGTTCTTATGCTTTGGCAACACAGATGTATTTTTTTCATGCCAATAAAGCAACTTGAAAATAAGAGAGAGAGAGAGAGAGAGAGAGAGAGAGAGAGAGAGAGAGAGAGAGAGAGACACAGACATAGAGCGAGCGAGACAGAGAGAGAGAGAGAGAGAGACAGAGACAGAGACAGAGACAGAGAGAGAGACACAGACATAGAGCGAGCGAGACAGAGAGAGACAGAGACAGAGAGAGAGAGAGAGAGAGAGACACAGACATAGAGCGAGCGAGACAGAGAGAGACAGAGACAGAGACAGAGACAGAGAGAGAGAGAGAGAGAGAGAGAGAGAGAGAGAGAGACACAGACACAGAGCGCGAGACAGAGAGAGACAGAGACAGAGACAGAGACAGAGAGAGAGAGAGAGAGAGAGAGAGAGAGAGAGAGAGAGACACAGACACAGACACAGACATAGAGCGAGCGAGACAGAGAGAGAGAGACAGAGAGAGAGAGAGAGACTCAGGTGTGCTGGGTGTCGGAGCAGAGTTAAGTTTGTAAGTGATCCAGTTTGTTGTTACAGCTCCGTTACAGGGAGATTTGTTACCAAGCTGCTGAATAGAATACCACAGAGGTTAGCCCCACACTGAGCTACAGCTTCGCCCCAGAGTGCTCCCCGGCCATGTCTGCAGGTCATTTAGGTCACATTTCAACCAGGGCTTGTTAAAATATCGTCAGTCCATATTCTAAAACATACCGCCAATAGAATGAAATAACATAAGTAGTACAACTGTTATTCAGATCTATCTATATAGATCTATATAACTATTTTGATATTCACACTCGCAACGGATGTGAAATATTACATATTTCAGCAAACAAATACTTGGTGTTCTTGACTAGTGATTATGTTAAATAAACACTACTCAGTCCTATCCATGATTTAGTTTAATAGGAGCTCCACTGTGAGTGTGTCTATTTAGATTTATTAATCGTTACCCAGGTACAATGTGACAATTAATTGAGATATTGATTTAAGGTGATGCTGCCCAGTCTTTGACAATATTGTGTCCCATTCATCAACTGTGTTAGATGTTCTACTATCCAGTCAATGTGATATTTTGGATGTGTGTTATTACCTTGCGGATCATAGTCATACTGGTCTGCATTCTCCAGGTACTGAAGTGAGGGTCAAACACTTCAACGGTGATCAGCTCGGTTTCTTTGTTCTCTCCTCCGAGAACGTAGATCAGACCGTCCAGCTCCACCACCCCAAAGTTCTGACGAGGCTAGTGGATGACAATCAAACCAAAGCCATGTCAGTCACACATCAAATGCTCCATTCACGTGTTTTAAACATTTGAAATCACACTTAAAAGCTCAGGTATGACTCCAACATTTGCTTTTATGTCTCCAACTGTATTTTTGATTTGCATTTTAGATAGTGGTTTAAACTATCAACGGTTTTACATTAATGAACGTCCGTTAAATTCAAGCCATTACCAAATGAGTTGCTAGAAAGCTAATTAAGACTATCAACTCCACACAACATTGAAGTGTGATTTTCATACATAAGTATTGTTAAAAAAAAAATTTCAACAATATAAAGACAACATATGATAAGAATGACATCACTTTTCTCTACACAGTGTAAGCAGGTGACTGGGAATGTGTAGTCTGTTGAAACTCTGCTGACACCTGGTGGTCATGCATGCTGAAAAATGGTTTTGATCACAGCATTTGATCTCCATTTTACATTGCTCTCCGTTTGTTTTATGTCTGGAACCGTGTTATTTGTGCTGCTGCCTGTCTTGGTCTGGACACTCCTGAAAAAGACATTTCTAATCTCATGAGTCTTTACTCCTGGTTATATAAAGGTTAAATAAATATTAGTAAAAAGTAAAAATAAAAAAAAGTCAGAGCATGTGCTGTAACATGGCTGCGGGAATGCACTTTGTATGGTGGACTGATAATTTATCCTGCTTAAAAAGGGCATTTAAAATCTTTTAGTATCTATTTGATAGAATGATTGAACTGAGAGAGGGATTGAACTGTTTATAGTTAAATACAAGAAAAAAAGGGAGAGAAATTGGACGGAAAGAAATCTACTGCACAGAGGGATACATTTACCTGCTGAAAGCTCAGGGCCAGGGCAGTTAGAGAAAGGGGGGTGTATACCTGTAGCATTGGGGGTATGGGGCTCCAGGTGTTGGAGTCAGGGTCATATTTCTCTCCACTGTCTAGGACCGTGTTGTGTTCATCTGTACCGCCCATCACAAACAGAAAACCCTCTGACAGAGAAGAAACACAATGTCATTAGTCCGTTCCATATTTGCTGTGTCACTACTACTAAATACGAATACTCATAAGCCCTGATGCTGATGAGAGAATTATTCATTCTTGTCAAGTAATTCATTGAAGTATTGCATTTTATCAGAATTCATCATAGAAAATCTTCTTAGAAATATATTAAATGCTGGATAGGATAGAACATAATGTAATTTTGCTAAATAAAACACAACATTCATTATTAGTTTCACTTGTTTTCATTTTAAAGAATTGTATATCAGAATACAATACACATTAAAAACAATTCCAGTGCTGGTTCCATGGTATCAGAATTTTGGATAGTCATCATGGCAACATGAATTGGTCATTTGGCAAGGGCTGGGAAGATTGGCAGAACAGGCAGCCAGGTGACTGTACTCTGACCCAATGGAAATTACAATTGTCACATTGACAGCACTCTAGCCCAGTGGATTGAGGGGGGCGATGCCTCCCCCCGTGCCCTCCTTTTAGCCCCACCCCTGTCCAGTTGTGGTGTATGTGTTTCCGTGGTCTAGCCAGCACTGACCGGCAGCGACCACGCCGTGGCCGAGGCGGGCGACACTCATTGGCTGCAGCTCGATCCAGGCCTGTCTGTTGGCGTCGTAGAGGGGACACATGCAGCGCGTCACAGCGGTTGGCTTCCTGCTTCTGTACAGGACAAAACCCATCAAGGACTGAGAGGTCAACTCGTTACTAATATAACCTCTATCTCTGCTTTCACTCTAAGAAACATCATTGTTTTCTCTGTCATAGTCTTTTCCCCAAAACGCTTGTGGAGTGAAGTGGAAAAGCAAAGTTCACGATAATAGTAATGCTGGTGATAATTCAATGAAGTCCATATAGGATGAAAATGATAAAAAATAAAGACGGTGGACAACGACTCACTTGCGATCCTCTCCTCCGGCGATGACAATACACTCGGAGTAGCCTCGGGGTTTGAAGGCAGCGAGCAGAGCCTCCCCCTGCAGCTGACCGTCCACCAGCACCTGCTGACAGTACTCTCTGATCACCTCCCTCATCAGCGGCTCTCCCATGGCCTGATGGGATACCATGCAGCACACAACGAGGTAATCTACTAAGTTAGGCCAAAAGCCCACCCCCCAACAAAATCTCTCTCTTAACCTCTGTTGTACTCTAACAGCTAAAAAACAAAGAGCAAATGATATACAGTATTACATGTACAGAACAATGGCACCTCCAGCAAAGCCATGATACGCACAATTACTAAAACAAACAAGGACTGCACCTCTGCTGGCACCCCCCAAGACATGTCTCAGTGCTTTCCCATCTGGGGTTCACCACTTATTGAATGTAAGGTAATGTGGAACATTGTGAATCCCTTTGACTGGACATTCTCATCATCACATGGGTTCTGTTGTTACTCCATTGATAATAATAAGCGTACATTTAAATGTGGACAGCATTTTAGAGTTTCCCTACCTGCTCTCTCAGGTAGCTCACATCCAGGCCCTGCAGCCACACTGCAGACATCACTTCCTTCATGTGTACCTGCAAATACAGATAAAAGACTCACTTTTTGGTTTATGGAACAAACACAAGCTTGCAGCACTTTAGAGACAAATACATTCATTTTTTTTTTCACAAGAGGTTATCCAGAAACATATCTTAAACTTTAGTGTTTATTAAAAGGCCAAAGCCAATTTGTGACTTGTATTCATTGCAATGTTACAGATATCGGAAGCTAGTTTTTTTTGTATCACATATATTTCAAAGCTTACCTACATTAAAAAGATAATTAAAAAAAACGTATTAAATAAACCGTTTGGACTGGTCTACGCTTGATTAAAATGAACTTTACTCCAATGATGTAATGTATAATGATATCATTTTTCCAACCAGCAGTTGGTCAGTTAAGCAAAACACATTACCCATCTACATTTTCATAACCCCCTTTCTCCACTCTGAAGCTGCAGTATGCGTCACCCACCCTGCGATCCTCGGAGTCATGTGCGAACCATCGCACCACCGCCTCCAGCACGTGCTTTTCGTTGCCCACGTTCAGCTTCTCCATGGCCAGCAGCTCGCAGAGCCGGTCCGGGGGCAACTCCCTAAACTCCTCAGTGCGCGCCACGTCGCTAAAATGTGTCTGCAGGAACTCGGTGGCGGCGTAGTGGACGTGGTAGAGGCAGTAGTGCAGAGAGAAGAGGCGGATGCCGATGCAGTTCTCTGCAGTGATGCAGCTCTCTAAGAACTGGCAGCACAGGGACTTGAGGTCGGACATGAGGAGCATGTCTGACGCCTGCACCATGTCCTGGATGGTCTCTTCACTCAAAGTGATCTGTGTGTGAAGGACAGGCCAAATGGTTAGCAACGACATTTTATCAGGATAGGCAAGAAACGCTCTCTTACACATTCATGGACCAGTTCTTTTTTCTTTAGTTAAGGAATCGTATATGATGGAAAACCTCTCTTTTACTCATGTTTTCATTATATCTGTAATGTACATATCTTTTATTTTTTTCACTGGCCCGGAACTAACCCATCTCTGTACCCATATACTCAAATGTTTCATTTGCTGACCTCATGTATGTGGCATTGGTTAACAGCGCTACCATTTTTAGTAGTCTGGTTTCTCTTTGTGAGAGACACACACACACACACACACACAATTTATTAATTTAATTTTTTTACACTTTGGGGGGGTTATAGGGTTAGATATATTGTGATCGGTTATAAAATTGGGGGGAAAAAAAAAATCAATGAAAAGACCTTTGAAGGGATAGGCAAGAAACAACCCCGGGTTACCATTAGGGCTGCACGGTATGAGGAAAATATGCAATAAGGTTTTGGAATATTGAGATATTGAGATATCGAGATAACGATATTACTTGCGATAAATTGCGATGTGTTTGGTGAAAGTGCAGCCTTGGTATCATCATGGTGTCATCTCGGTATGAGCTACAAATTCACCTTAAACTAGATTATTTTATTAGCAGGGAGGATTTTAATAACAGGATTTAGGACTTTCTGACCACTGAATGCACACATCCTGTTACTGAGACTCTGAATCTCAATGGCAATATTCCTGGTCAAATAAAAAAATAATAAACAGATATTAAAGTTGACTCAGTTCTGCATTACTGCTGCTTTATCACTTTTGGAATTTACAACAAATGAAAGATCAAAATAATTTTTTTTATTAAACGAATTAAACATTGAATGTACTACAAAAGGCGCCACTGAAAAAAGAATGACGGTTACATTTTAAAGTGCCGTTTTCTGCTGATATTTCGTTTCAACTAAACACAAAAACATCTCGGAGTGTCTTTCGCAGCCTTTCAAAGTAGGCTCTTTGGGGATGAGCCAGGCCTGCACAGAATCGATCAACGGCGATCGCCACCCAATGGATGCTGGGTAGATTTGTGTCCGACTTGATCCCGACTTGCTCTGATGTCATACACACGTGGCAACGATAACCTCACGAGATCAAGGCGGCCGCAGTTCTGAGACGCAGGCAGCGCAGTTGCTTTTCACCGACTGCAAGACCCAGGGGCATGCTGGGAAACGCCGGTCTCTCATCTGATCGAAAGCTGATTGGTTCAGAATCAATTCAATGTGATGACGTTTTATATAAACTTTTTATTTATTTGGATTTGGAGGGATTTTAACTGCGGTTTGTCTAATTTAAAGGCTCATTCTGTACAGACCACATGTTGTGTGGCTGATAGTGATGTTTAGAAGTCAGAGAGACTAAATCTGTTCAGATTACAGATCATGTACAGTCTGTTGTTGATTAAAATCAGCAACAGATCACCTGTAGAGCATTTTGAGAGCTACTCTGTCATAATAAAAACAACTGGAGACTGTGTAGGAGCTGATATATGGGTCGGATAACATTTTATTAAATCAGAATCGGACCACAGTGTTTCTGTGTCTTCCTGTTCAGCCTGAAGGCTGCTGGAATCGGCTGTTAACTGTCCGACTTGACAGCAGATTTTTGTCCCCCCCCCCCGGCTGCTGCCGCCTGCTCTCGTCTACTTTACAGGCGAAGCGCAGTTCATCTAGAACGAGCCTAATGTGTTTATTGTGCAAGCTAATACCGTGATGACGATAAAAAACAATATGTTGTGCAGCCTTAAAACCTAAGCATGTCACTTTGCTGTTTTAAATGCTCCACACTTACTTCACCACTGAAGATATAGTCCAGGATCTGTTTCATGATGGCCATGGAGACGCCCTGCAGCTCGATTCTGTATGTAGACCCATCATCCTTTGGGGGATTGTAGTTCAGCTTGGTCCTAGCAGGAAGCCATTAACAGAAATTAATATTTCACAAAACATGAAAACTAGAAACCTGATGCACTTTTATCACTCCCAGCTCAACTGTATCATGGGACGCGCCCTAGTGCTTTAACATTGTAAAAACCAGCCAAAGATAATCATATTTTACCTTTCTTTAAACGGCTATTTTTGTATCTTAATGTGCGAGTATGGGAATGGGAACAGTTTTCTTTTATGAGAGACAGGAAAAATGCTGTTGTATGTGAACATGCAATGACAATAAAGTAGGGCTGGGAAATATATCAATACTATATCGACATTGATATATGACTCTATACAACGTCTTAAAATGTTGGATATCTCAATATTGTGATATGACACGTGTTTTTTTTTTCCTGGTTTTAAAGGCTGCATTACTGTAAAGTGATGCAATTTTCTGAACTTACCAGACTTACTAGCTGTGATATTATTTGCCTTTACTAAATTAGTCAATGTATCCACATTATTGGTGAATATTTATCAAAACTCTCATTGTGTTAAAATTTTGCGAAACCACCAATATTCAACCCTACAATATCGCCGCAATTTCGACATGGATACATTTGGTCAAAAATATTGTGATACATATCGCCCAGCTCTACAAAAAAAGAGATTCGTTAATTCACAAAGGTATGATAATATGCGGGCTAGTGTGAATGAGTGTGTGAGACCTGATATAAGGGCTGGCAGCAGCCAGGATGTTTTTCTGGACAGGAAGCTCCTCTCCATCAACCACCAGCAGCGCATCGTGGAAACTTTTCTCCTGCCAGAAGGTGCGAAGGACCCGGAGCAGTTTCTGAGAATGTTGGGGGTCCGAAACCTTAGAACCGGTTTCAGTCGATACAGAATCCGGCATGTCCAGGCTTCACTTTAAACAAACAAACAATGGACATTTTAATTAGGCCTGCACACAACACTAGTTTCAATACAAACGAATGGCTTTAACAAAAGGTTAACACCACAATGTACAGGCCGAGATGTGACAACAAAATCCAAACTGTAATAATATATTGTTAAGTAAATTAAATATTACTAGTATGCCAAATACTGTGGGTGGGGGGTGAAACATGTCTTACACTGACATGTTCTAACGTTAAGTTTACAAAGCTGCTGGTGACGTAAAGGCTAGGCTATTAGCAAAACAACCGACATGTCCAGAAACAGCTCCTATGTCTAACGATACAATGTATCAACATGACTTCCAATTCGGCAGCGGGAGAGACAACTCAACCAACCGAACTCTTATGTGGTTAGCCAGCAAACGGGAGAAAGCTACAAGCACATTAACGAAGGCTTGAGCCTACACTGTAACGTTATGTGTTTACAATGGTTCACATTTGTTATGTCATGTTTTTTTCTTTTTGTCAATTTAAGTTCAGACTGTTTAAGTGTCTTACCTTAAGACTACGAAATGCGCTTTTCTTTTCTTATGTGCACCGACTTCACCTTCCTGCCTTTAAGACAACATGAATCACTCCAGGCGAGAATGTTGTAAATGGACGTGAAGACATGTATTATGCTGCATTCATGGTCAAAGCAAATGTGGTCAATACGTTACTCCTGTTTATAATTATATGAGCTATAGATCTAATATTAACGATAAACAAACATATTCACATAAGATGCCGTTCTAATGCCAAAGATAACCGATTAGTTACATATATCTTTAAACAAGCTGGGTAAGAAAGAACACGCCTTTTATTATCACAGCTGTGTTGCATGTAGAATTCCTCTGGTACCTGAATGAGCATCAGCTAGGCGGTACCAATACTTTAATGGCAACCTGTGAACCGACAGAATTGCCGATAAACTACTTGTGTAATAGATATACGGTAGTTAGATGGTAAAACACGCATTTTCAAACTAAGATAAATAAAACTTTCTCGCTGGGTCATTGTCTGGATTTCGAAATGGATGTACGAAGTGAGAAACAACAAAGAATCGGAACGGGGCCACAAAGCCAAACCACCAGCACAAAGTCATCGGAAATATAACACTAAACAGTATTTCCGGCGTGAGTGAAACCTCCAACGATGTATGGAGTTGGTATATTTTTTGTAATATAAATTAGCTAAATAAAATGAATATGTGATAATGCATATATATATATATATATATATATATATATATATATATATATAATTTTATATTATATTATTATTTTTTTTTTTTTCCATGGTCATACTGGTCTATGCAATAGTAGGCTACATCCACTACATCGACTAATGTGTGCTTTTATTTTGAAGGAAAACTCGTCTTCATTCTAAAGTAGGCTAACTGTGTGCTATCTATCTCTCGGTAACTTGAAACAATTGTCGCCGCCGTAACTTTGGACAAACGTAAATATTGTTATGCTTTGCCCAGGATTACACAAAGGTAATAGTGCCGACTACGTGTGTATGATAGGCTTTTATTATGCTATGCTAGCTAAGGGAGAACAATGCAATATCGCTGTAAAACTAAAGTAACGTTAACGTACGTAACCACTCCTAGCAAAGTGTTTCGCGTTTGAGTTCAAATTTCTTCCCACGATTAAATCATAACGTCATTATTAAACCAACACATTACTATTTTATAATGGCTCATAGGTTGGTAACGTTATGTCTTTTGTTTCTAGCTGCCATGGCGATGTTGTGATGGAGGAACCAATGAGCATGGGACATGATTGCCTGACGGAACATAACTGGAGACACACAGTTTGAAACTACAAACCATAGACCGTATATAAACCTGTCTATATACAAACCCAACCATGCATCGAGCTGCTCGGAGCAGACTGTCTCCGTGGATAGAGAGTCTGATCCTGAGCTATGGCAGTCCGGAGGGGAGCAGCAGCAGTAGCGGGCGGCTGAAGGCTCATGTCATCGGGGTGGGTCAGATGTCTCAGTCCCAGGCTCAGGGCTCCGAGGGCCCCAACGGGCTGCTCTTTCTGTCCGACGGGGACCTCCAGATCCCTGCCATTCTCACGGCATCAGCCTGGGAGCATCTTCAGGACCAGGAGGACCGCGAGAGTTTCACCAGCCTGGTCAACAGCACGGTGTGCCTTCAGGACTACCGGCTGCAGTTTCACATGGCCCTGGAACAGACTAAATGCAGATTCTACTTATCAGTTGGAGAGCTGGCTACGACCGCAGCCGGTCCAGTTAAAGACAACACCCCTTGCAGCACAACACAGCCCTCCATTAGGCTGAAGATCTGTAAGACATGGAGGGCCCTGCTGGGTCAGGAGACACAGGACTCTCAGAAGAGCCAGTGTGGCTTTGATCTGTCAGAGCTGCTGGGGGAGTGGCAGCATGACTGTCTGCAGGCTGTGCTGGACGATGTTCGGGAGAGGCTGGCGGTAGAGAGCAGCTGCCTTGTGAGCCAGCAGCCCTCCACCTCCACTTTCAACTCATCGCTAACCCGCCCAGACACATTCTCTGCCACAGGCTGGTGTGTTGACAGGGTCAGATATAAGGGAGGGAAATGTTTCCAAGTCCCCATAAAGTGTCTTCTCATCCCGGAGGAAGATGCTCAGCAGCTGCAAACGCCACCGAATGTTGGAAGCAGGACAATGAGTGGACTTTCTGCTTCCTCTGAGGACAGCAAGAGAGATTTACCTCAAGTCGGCAAACCTACAGAGACCACGCAGCCTTCTGTTGATGATGTAGAGTGGAGAATAGCCGAGCCAGCATTTGTAGAGAGAGATCAAGACGCCAGTGAGAATTCCCCTCGCCCTGGGGAGGACAGCATGCTACATGAGGACATGATCACAGCCATGATTGATAGCGACACCCAGACTTTATCCAACCCTTGGGACATTTTTCCTCCACCATGTGACACCTCATCATCCTCTGATGCATCCCCGGAAGCAACACCAACCCAGTCACAGCACCATCCCACTGCTACCGAATTCAAGTATGCTCATTCTGTGATCCTAACCAGCACGCAGCTTCCGGTCCACAGCTCCAAAGAATCCCGACAGACATTAGAGTCCAGCAAAGGGGAGCGCAGCTCCCTCCCGCCGTACCAGAAGCTGCCACACTCGGCAAGCTTCCCCGCCACTGCTGCTTCTTCAACTTCAACTTCTGTGAGTCCGACAGAGCCCTTTACCGGACCGTCAAACCTGTCACCTGCCCCAGACCAACACCACACCGACACAGCACAACCAACTCTTCCAGCTTTGGACCAAGAAGGCCAGATTTTGGGAAAAGACACAAAAGTGACTTTTGAGGGAAAATATAGAAAGGCAAAGAGAAAGAGAAGTGAGCCCACACCAGAAGCATTGAAGGCCTTAGTGGAGGAAGCTGAGATCAGTGGAAGCCCTCCGTCTTGGCTCTTTGACACTCAGGCTGGCCCCGGGGCCGAAGAGGGCAGCAGTCACCAACAGGGTCCAACTGTCTCCAGAAAGAGTCCCAGTGTTCACAGCGACGGCATGCTGTTCTCTTACTCTTACCAGGTGTCAGGACAGAATCTGCAGGATTTCAGCCGCTTCACGGTGGCAGAGTCCCTGCTGCACTGGGCCGTGAAATACCTCGTTGTTCCAAAGCCAGCAGATGATCCACACGCCACGTCAGGAACGTCCACGCAGACCAAGTTCACGTCACTTTAGCTTCTCTATGTTGATAGAGAGAGATCTTCACAGTTACTGCAGGGGGGCCTTCAAAGTAGTTTTTAATATTTATTTGAAAGTTTTTTGTTTTTTTGTTGTTAAATTAGAATATGTCTGAAAATAGACATTAACATGAATCCAACATGTTATTAGCAAAGATGAATCGGCTTATTTAAAAAACAAAACAAAAAAAACACTGAATTTACATAACATTGATGATACACTGACTAAGTGAGGTAGCCATCATGGTAGCCATCCACGATACAGTTCAGCTTAAGGACACTGTGCCTTCTACATGTATGGTTAACATTAAAACATGATATATGCATATATACATATTGATCCATCTGGCCCAGTGTAATGTGCAACTAAAAAAAAGTGGTAGTGGTAAAAGTGTGTGTGTATATATGTGTATATATATATATATACATATACATATATATATATATATATATATATATATATATATATATGTGTATATATATATATATATATGTATGTATGTATGTATGTATGTATATGTATGTATATGTATATATATATATGTATATATATATGTATATATATATATATATGTATATATATGTATGTATATATATATATATGTATGTATATATATATATATGTATATATATGTATGTGTATATATATATATATATATATATATATATATGTATATGTATATATATATATATATGTATATATATATATGTATATATATATATATATATATAGTGTATGTATATATATATATGTGTGTATGTATGTATATATGTATTGTGGTATAGTGTATGTTGTGTATATATATATATGTATATACACACATGCACATGACACACACACACACACACACATGCACACACACACACATACGTGCACACACACATACGCACACACACATACACACACACACACACACACACATGTGGCACACACACACACATGCACATACACATACTGCATGCATGTGCATTACACATACACACATACACGTGCATGCATGTGCACGTGGACACACATACGTGCATGCATGTGTGTGCACACATACATACATACATACATACATACACATACATACACAGACACGTGCATGCATACGTGCATACATGATATGACAGACACACACACATGTGCATGACATATGACAGACACCGACCATGGCTGGACAGAACGATTGTAATAAATGCATGGAGGAACAAGGACAGTGGACTACAGTGGAAGACAGACACAGAGGCCCACATAGAAATAATATAATATGTGTGTGTGTGTGTGTGTGTGTGTGTGTGTGTGTGTGTGTGTGTGTGTGTGTGTGTGTGTGTGTGTGTGTGTGTGTGTGTGTGTGTGTGTGTGTGTGTGTGTGTGTGTGTGTGTGTGTGTGTGTGTGTGTGTGTGAGCTGATCCAGCCGAGACAGTATGGAAGACCGGAGGAACCACACACAGCCACTGGACAACCCCAGGACCGAGATCCAGAACAGAAGACACACAAAAGAACCACCAGGAATCGACCGACCAACGACCACAGACAGTCTTAAGAAGGAAAGTGGACAGCAGTGGCCGTGGCCGGAAGGCAGGACTTGCCGAAGGAAAGGAAGACACTTACAAGGACGGAGGATATAATGAATGACCAACCGGAATGAAACACAGATACACACAGGAAGGAACGGACATAAATGGACAACCAGGGACCAACACGACTGGAATCCCACGACACACCCACATAGAAGACCAGGCACACCAGACACAGGACAACACGGAACCGACCACCGATCCAGACAGACACGGAAAGACAGGAACAGGAAGGAAACCGAAGAAACGACCGACAAGGAACGGAGGGACCAACCGGAGACCAGGAAGGCCGACAGGACCAACACAGCCACGGAAAGGACAGAGGACGAGACGGAGGAAACACAGACACAGCACACATAGAACATCCCCAGTGATACACACACAACCCCAGGTCACGAGACCATGGAGGAACGGAGGACCAAAGGTAGGTGACCAGAGACAATATGGACAGATGGAGTATGGATAAAGAGGAGCCAAAGGAAGGATAACCCCAGAAAGAAAGTAGACGGACAACGAACACATGTGGAGAAGGTGGATGTAGAAAAGGCACATGAAGGAAGACAGATGGACAGAGAATGCAGGAAATGTAGTAGACAGTTTGTGGACAGGAAGGAAAGACCAACACGAGATATAAAATGGAAGGAATAAAATGGACACAACTTAAAGAAATGGACACAAATATCTTTAGGAGACTGAAACGAAAGAAGGAATGGAATGGAAGGAATTTGAATACATGGAAAGAAAGGAAGGAGGTGGTGAAATAGTATGGTGAAGGAAGAAAAGGATAAATGGACAGAGTAACGGAATAGTGGATAGTGGGACCATGGTGGAATGGACACAGGAAAGGAGAGCCCATGAAGGCACAGAAGGATATGGTGTGTGTGTGTGTGTGTGTGTGTGTGTGTGTGTGTGTGAGAGTGTGTGAGTGTGTGTGTGAGAGTGTGTGTGTGTGTGTGTGTGTGTGTGTGTGTGTGTGTGTGTGTGAGTGTGTGTGTGTGTGTGTGTGTGTGTGTGTGTGTGTGTTGCTCTGTTATTTTGTATTATGTGTATTAGCCTGTTAGTTTAGTGCTGCCCTGTCATTGTGTGTATGTTTTAATTGTAACCCACCCAGGGGTGGGACTGCAGATGAAAATAAGCTTTACTACATCAAAATGGTCAGATTTATATTTAATATATTATTTATTTTATATTTATATTTAAATAAATGCCTACACCAAATACAAATTGCACTGAGACACAAAGGATCACAAATAAAGGAAGAAGATATGGATACTATGAATAATTAAACCAAATTGCACTAAAAGGAATGGAAACGGGTGTCTTGTATCATACTTAGAGTATTTATGAAATATGTGACCTTGTTATGTTTGTATATTTTGTATTTGAACCAGATGGGAACTAAAGAGATTTAAATTCCACCCTGACTAGTTCTACAAAACAAATCTGATCACAAAGACCACTTACTTTGTTTTAGTTTTTCCGGAGCTGTCAGCCACATCTTGGGGCTTTCATCGGCAGATAGAGATCTCAGAGGGAGGTGGGGATTTTACAATGCACAATTGCTGATAAATAGTTGTTTTTTTAGTCTAATTTTGTATGGTTTGATATCTTAAAATGTGAGCAAACAATTAATAAAATAGTTAATGGACTGAGATACCAACCTTCATCTCTTATCAGAGGAAACAAATGTGACTCTATAAGGGTTTCCATCATGTACTGTAACTATTCAGAGTGGAAAAAAGAAGGCTTTCCTGAGAGTTTTAACTGTCAAACAATGCATGCTGGGAAGTATGCTAATGTATTCATCATAGATCCTTAGAAAATGATTTTGTTTTAGTGAACACTCAGCAGGACATTTATTAAACTCATTATTTCAAGTTGCAAGACTGTCAGCAATAATAGTTCTGAAATTGGTCTGAAAATGATTTTGATTTTAAGGTGACTTATGTATTATATCAAATTGATGATTAGTTGATTTCACCAAATTTCCATATGATGTGCACCATCAGACATTTCTTATAATAATAATAATTCAAGGGAAATGAAGATTTAGACTGTAGTAGTTGTCCCAGTGTTACTGTGATAATATCTTGTCAGTCATCCATCATTTACTGTGTCCTCAGATCTTTGAAGAAAAACGTGGTGTGGGCCTGACACGAATTAAAAGAAACTGTTTAAGTTTTTTTTCCCTTTTATACACTTTCTTTTCATTCGAGCAACTCCCAGAAAGGACTCGGCACTGTTTGCTTGTTCTCTCTGTGTGAGCAACTCTCAGCGTCAGGGGTGGACGTGATATTTCAAACAGCACATCAGTGCGTTTATGTATTGGGTGCCCGGAAATTTTTCCAAATAAACACAGCTTGATTCGACCTGGGTGGGCAGACTTATCAAGCGACTAATTCTATAAACAGATGAGGGAATAACCCGGCACCTCATTGGTTGTTGGGCGCGGAGGGTGGGGGGGCATGAGGGAGTTTCAGCGCAATGAAATTTTAATTAATGTGGGTGGGCTGAGAACACCGCCGACTGTTTATGATGGACAATTTATTTCCCAGTGCAAAGTCAACATAACATAGCAAACGTACAACAATTATTAACATTTTTCTGGGGGCCCTCATGAGGCTGGGGAGTCAGTCAGTGGCGGAGAGGAGCTCCGGGAGCAGGCTTAACTTTCCCCGGGACACAGAACAGCTTCCCCGGCGTAATGACTCTCTACCACGGCCGTCTGCCGTCTCTCGGAGTGCCATCGGCTCTGAGCTTCTCCGGCCCCCCGCTCATCTACTTGTACGGAGGGGACAGCGGAGGGGTCGTGCCTGCTGCCCTGAGCTTCATGCCGGCCCGCCAGGAGCCTCCGCAGAAGCCGCCCTACAGCTACATCGCGCTCATCGCCATGGCCATCAAGAGCGCACCGGAGCAGCGCGCAACGCTCAGCGGCATCTACCAGTTCATCATGGAGCGCTTCCCCTTTTATCACGACAACAAGCAGGGCTGGCAGAACTCCATCCGCCACAACCTCTCCCTGAATGACTGCTTCATCAAGGTGCCCAGAGAGAAGGGCCGGCCCGGCAAAGGCAGCTACTGGACCCTGGACACCAAGTGTCTGGATATGTTTGAGAACGGCAACTACCGTCGGAGGAAGAGGAAGACGAAGAGCCAGCAGGACGCTCTGGACTCCAAAGCCCGCGGACACAAGCGCACGAAGGGCCCGGGCCCAACCATGGACCCTCAATCCTCTCTGAGCCATCATACTGACTCCGGGGCAGAGGAACCAGCGAGGCAGGATGCGAAGAGGATGGAGACACAAGGTGACGCACAAGCGGTTCTCGTCCAGTTTAACCACGCGGAACTGTCGCAAAATCCCTCCATACAGAGACCTAAAGTGTCCCCTAACCAAGACACCCTCGGGAGGATGCGTGACGGCCCCCAGCCTACATGTCCCGCTCTGAGACATACTCCGCTGTGCATGGACCACCGGGAGCCAGAGGAGAGAAGGTCAGCGTTCAGCGGTAGAGAAAAAGAGAGAGGTCCGCTCTGCGCCGTCAGCTGCGCAGGAAACACAAACTTGGCTGCACTCGCGCGGGACAGGCCGAAAGGAAATGTACCGAGCAGGGATAAATCGAAAGCTTTTAGCATCGAGAGCATCTTGTCGAAAAGTGAAGACGAAATGCGCAGCAGCGTCCTCGGTTTGTCAACGGAGACATGCGCAGAGCGCTCAAACTCCGAGTTCAGCTCGTCCGTGGTGCTCGGTACTCGGCCGCATCAGTTGTACCAGATGGGATTCCCCTATTGCTCTTACCTGTCACTCGCATACCCCGACAAAGTACTGCATTTTAAATGAGTACAACTATGAATTTCAAGACTTTAATGTATTTACGCACGGATGCGTGGAAGTGTGACCTCTGTAATTAGCTTTGCTTGATGATTTACTACGAGACATCGTAATGTTCTGCTCTTTTCAGGACCTTTGTCATCCTCATCTTATACAGAAATATTCAGACAATGACAAACAACAGCAGGGAGTCTTTTAAAATCATGTTTACCCATGCGTAATTGTCAGTGCTTGTTGTTTGTGGCTATTATTCCCATAACTGTTGCTCCTCAAAGTAAGTCTATGGCTGCGCAATATCATGCTTCACAAAACCAAAAGGTAAAAATATAAACGGATGTTGTCATTGTCGTGTGAATATTAAGGCAAAGCTCATATATAAAGTGTTTCTCTCTCCATTCATGATGATGAAAACCTTGAGAGTAAATATGTTATGTAGTAGTTCAGGGAAGAATCTTGAAAGTCATGGCTGGGCCTGTGAAGCCTATGAACTCTAGAGATGCCACACAATATATATATATATATATATATATATATAAAAAAAAAAATATTAGTACTCAAGTAAGTTTAGTACTCAATAATGTAACCAAATGCTATTTTACATTCCACTCTGCTCTGAATTCCATGTGCAAAATAAAGATTAGTTTGGTAATAAAGTGACAGCATGATTTATTTACAATTGTGGGTAAAATAGAAGATTGTTGCTATATGTGAACGAAATGCCATCTAAAGATTTTTCTTTTTTTTATAACAAAAAGAAACAGATTACATACATAGGCCTATGCCTTTATTTTTTTTATTTATTTTTTTACTTCTGAGATATAAAGATAATGATGTTCATTGAGTATTGCCAGGCCTCAACTGTAGAGGACTTTCAGGTTTGCTGTCCTGCATCCCATTATTCAAAATACATTATGTATCCAAAGTGAGTGGATGAAGAGATCAGGGAGTAATCCAGGATGCTAACATTATTTTCTCGCCAGCATCAACTTCCAATTGATAGTAAGATGCATCATTAAATAAGGAAACACAGACAAGGATTACAAACAAATCCAATATCAGCAATCATTCAATTAACATGACTCCAAAAAACTGACGACCCCTAAGCAACATTTAGACTCATGATGAAGCCACTGTGAAGGAGAATTTCATTCTAGTCTAAAACGTTGCCTAAAATGGACCAGTACTCACCAGTACTCAGTACCGGCACTTCTGATTTATGTGCACATGAGTACCCTTACAGGGGCAGGAGCAGCGTGACATCGCAGCGGAGAGCTTCCGCAGGAACCCGTCCCAGCTGCACCGGGTCCGCTGTATGTATTATCTGCTCGAGCTCTTCCAACGCTACAGACACAGATATGGAGATAATAACCGTCCAAAAGGATGTGCAAATATGTTTTTATTATAGACCTTTTTCACGGCAGACATGTTGACACGTCATAGTAGGAACAGCACAGGTGTATTCAGACCCATTACTGATGGCTGCATTCCACTTAGGAGAGGTCCTGGTATTAAACCATTACTGATGGCTGCATTCCCAGAATGCAGAGTTACTGGTGGTACCTAGAGTCTCTAAAAGTAGAATGGGAGCTAGAGCCTTCAGTTATCAGGCTCCTCTCCTATGGAACCAGCTCCCGATCTGGGTTCGGGGGGCAGAAACTGTCACCTCATTCAAGAATGAACTTAAAACTCTCCTATTTGATAAAGCTTATAGTTAGGGAGTGAGGAGTTGCAGTGTTCACCTAACTGGC
Source organism: Perca fluviatilis (assembly GCF_010015445.1). Taxonomy (NCBI): domain Eukaryota; kingdom Metazoa; phylum Chordata; class Actinopteri; order Perciformes; family Percidae; genus Perca; species Perca fluviatilis. The sequence goes on from NC_053119.1 coordinate 41,770,810, forward strand.
CCAACTGCTTCTCTTCATAATTGTTAGATTAATAATACATAACAAAGTAGAGGGAGGCAGGCCAGCCAAGCCAGATCCGGCAGGGGGAGAGTTCTAAGCCCGAAAAAGCTACCTCTCCTTATGACCTGTCTCTCTTAGTTACCTGTTATAGTTACGCTGTTATAGTCCTAGACTGCCGGGGGACTTCCTTCCTTTGACACACTGAGCTGCTCTCTCCTCTCCCTTTCTATTACTGTTTCTATTACTGTTACTATTACTATTACTATTTGTGTGCAGCCCGTCCCAGAAATGCTTGTTACTAATCCTAGCTTCTGGGGAGTTTACTCCCCGGAGTCCTTATGTTTTTCCCCCAGCGTATTTCCTTGGAGAACGTTGGCACCAAGACCCTGGTTGCAGCTGTCGCCGTGGTCCTGCTGCACTCCCTGCTGAGCTCAGCGATGCCCTGCAATGTCATGCTGCGTCCTGCTGAACCCTGCAGCTTCCCGCTACATCCAGTCACTGTTCCATTATTAATGTGACTACTATCGCCACTGTTCATCACACCCCCCAACCGCTCGTCAGACACCGCCTACCAAGAGCCTGGGTCTGTCCCAGGTTTCTTCCCAAGAGGGAGTTTTTCCTCGCCACTGTCGCACTGCTTGCTCTTGAGGGAATTACTGGAATTGTTGGAATTGCTGGGGCTTTGTAAATTATAGAGTGTGGTCTAGACCTACTCTATCTGTAAAGTGTCTCGAGATAACTTATGTTATGATTTGATACTATAAATAAAATTGAATTGAATTGAATTGAATTCCACTTAGGAGAGACCCTGGTATTAAACCATTACTGATGGCTGCATTCCACTTAGGAGAGGTCCTGGTATTAAACCATTACTGATGGCTGCATTCCACTTAGGAGAGGCCCTGGTATTAAACCATTACTGATGGCTGCATTCCACTTAGGAGAGGTCCTGGTATTAAACCATTACTGATGGCTGCATTCCACTTAGGAGAGGTCCTGGTATTGTTCATGCTGACTCACTGAAATATCTTACTGGGACACTTGATGGAACTGAGCCATCGTTAAGGTTATCAATGTCAGCTGTGCTTTTCCTACTATGACAAGTCAACATGGCTGCTGTGAAAAATGTCCATGTGGTTTGTCTTTTCTCTCTTTAGTTCTTCTTGTCATTAAGCTTTCTGAGTGTTATTTATGTATTATCTGCTCGAGCTTTTCCAACGCTACAGACACAGATATGGAGATAATAACCATCCAAAAGGATGTGCAAGTATGTTTTTATTATTGTGGTTTGTCCTTTCTCTCTTTTGTTTGTTCCAGAAGTGTCAAAAACGTAAAAAATAAATAAATAATTCTTTAATGTTTAATGTAACGTTTTATTTCTGACATTTGATGCTTCTTTAATGTTTTTTCTGGCTTTCTTTGACATGTTTTTGAATGTTTTTTAACATTCTTTTACGTTTAGTTTCCTATGTTTTTTCCTGCATTGTTTGACACTTGAAGTTTTTTTCTTTTTTTAAATATCACAACTTTTTTTTCTTTAAATAATTTTCTTTGATTTTGCTCGAAATGAAAAAGCTCATTGATCAAAAATCTGAATCGTAACACCACTTTGGAAAATAGTAGAACAAAGGTGATGAAAACCAGAAATTGCAGAAAAAATTTCAGGGGAAAAAGCATCAAACGTAGAAAAAGTCTTGTTTTCAGATGTTTCTGAATCATCTTTCCACGATTTAGGCGCCGTTTTGTTTGTTCCATAAGGGTGTAAAAAAGTTTTAAAAGTTAAAAAATTAAAAAACTACAAAAATAGTGCAAAAATGTTGGGAAAAGGTGTCACAAAAGCCTAGTCTGTTTCTTTCCGTCCAGGACGACGTGATGCGGACAGGAAGCTGCCTCAGCCTGGCGGTGTGGGACGACGAGACCCCCGGCCCGTCCTACACCACCGCCGGCGGGCGCGGAGACGAGGACGAGTGTCTGATCGTCGGCTACAAGAAGCCGACCGCAGAGCGCACGCCAGAACTCGTTCAGCTTTCCTCTGACAGCGTGGAGGAGGAGAAGATGAAGGAGAAACTTCCTCCACTGGCCTTCCTACCCACAATCCCTCCCTGCACATCCTGCGCCTGCAGGTATAATCATTCATTTTGATTATAGTTAATCTCTCATTACATACTTTTCAGACTGGTTCATTCTCCTTCAAATGAAGCCAGCAACCCCGTTAAGCATCAGCTTTAAAAAACTACCAATCCTTTCTTTGGCGTGTAGCGTCAGCATCCAGCATTCACACCGCACTTTCTTCAGAAGTTATATTCTCTAGTTTAGCACGTTTCTTCCTAAAAATATCACAACTTTTTCCTGTCCCAGCTCCAGCTGCAGGGAGGAGCCTGACGATGGTACCAGACGACCGAGTGACACGGCAAGCTGCCGAGAAAGGAAGTTGGTGAGGAAGAAGAAGAGGATGAGGCGGAAAGAGCGGGAGCGGGAGAAAAAGAAAGTCCTAAATGAGTCTTTCTCAGAAAGGCTCATTTAGCCATTCCACTCCAACTTGTTGCAGAATGACACCTGCATGAAATCCGAGAGCTGCGCTGACAGCATCATTCCAAACCGAGAGCAGCCGTGTCTAAATACAGGCCCGGAGCTGAGACACACAGCGTCTGAAAAAGCTCGACTGTGCGAGGCTGGAGCTGTGCAAATCAGGAATGTTTGTTGAAATAAATAAACTTCCCCACATTTGAGGAGAGGAACTCACAATCGCAAGCATTTCCTGTGTATAGGATTCTTTTGGCCAGACGTGTAAATAAAACTTGATGAAAACCTCAGAAGGGAAGGAATGGAGGAGAGGAGAGCAAAGAAAAGAAGTGAGAGGTATCGGTTGAACTGAACCCTTGGCAATTTGTCTCTTTTGGGATTTGGGTGCATTTCGTATTAACACATGAAGCACTAATAATTGGCTCCCCTTGCTCTTCATCCTCCAGTGATCTCCAAAGTCTTCTAAAAGCAAAGCCAATTAAGACATGTTAGTTATCAGATGGTCTCTGTGAGTGTTTGAACAGTCAAAGATTCTCATGAGAAAGCGGCTCAGACAAAAGGGAAATCCTCTCCGATTGATTTGTTGTTAGAGAAAACAAGCTGTGCTGTTGGGTTGTGGGCCGAGATATTCAACATGCACCGAGCATTAGCACCAGTCTGGACTCTGGAGCAGGCATATGGAGGAGAGTTTGCTGCTTTTCCTCTTAAGGCCAAGGACCCAGATCAGGGACCCCCTACTAAGATACAGTAAGATGAAACTTTATTGTCTGTTCACACAGAAAATGTTCTTACATCGTCTGCTCCAACAATCAACTGATAACAAAAAAATATATATCTGTATGGTCATCCAACAACACCCTACATATATTGTATAAAATGAAGGTTCATATTTAACCGGGCTGACAATAACGTGTAGGATGGCCTAAAGCCTTTATACATAACTTTTTTAGTGAATAGAATACTAAACTATTAAAATAATAATTATTGGCATGATTTTATAAATAAAGTTTTAATATTGAATATACAGTACATGTGAATCCTGTAGGAGAAAAATAAATTATGATAGAGGAAGTTGGTTAATTAACAATGTTTTATGGAGAAGGGGTGGGATGAAATAAGAGTATACTTCTTCCCACTCCTTTCTTGGACGTGTCAAAAAGGTGAAATAAAAAAAATCAAGTGAATTTTTTTGTTTTTTTTTCCTGATGTATCTATGTTATCTATATCATTATTTTCTGTATGACCTGGTTTTCTGTTTTCTTTTACATGTTTGAAATGCATTTCAAAGAAAGAAAAGAGTAACTGTGTGTGTGGATGGCTACCTTAGGGACCACCTATAGGCAGGCAAGCCTGTCATCCATGTTTTTTCACAAATAGGCTGATTTATATGTGCTAATAATATATTAGATTCATGTTAAGACATTTTAAATTTAGAAAAAACTAAAAAGTAAATGTAGAATTTGGTAGAGCCTGTGCAGTAACTCTGAGGACCCATTGTTAAATATCTCTGCTCTAAGCACACGGCCTGCTGGTAAAAACTTAACTTCTGGAGTATGCTTAGTACATTAATCAGACCAACGGTCATAGGACAGCTGTGACTAGGTGAGAGAGAGAGGGAAGACATGCAGGAAACCGTCAGAGGTCGGATTCGAACCCTGGACCTCTGCATCGAGGATTAAACCTCCAAGTATATGTGCACCTGCTCTACCCACTGAACCAGCTTCACCTGTTTGGTTTAAGGCATCCTCCAATTGAAGTGACATTGTCTTCAGCTGCCATTAGTCCAAAATATATATCTGTTTTCCTATTTATGAAAAACCTATGTATTCTCATTTATACATACTTTGTCTTTGTTCTTTAACTTCCTTTTTTTTTTTTTTTAAGGGCTTTTTCCCTTTTATTAGACAGTGGATAGATATGAAAGGGAGAGATAGGGAATGACACGCAGCAAAGGACAGCAGGTCGGATTTGAACCCTGCGCCGCTCAGCCAACATGGGGCGAACGCTCTTACTGGGTGAGCTCGAGGCCACCCCAGTTCTTCAACTTCCTAAAGAAAGATGTGCTTTCAATTTAAAAGCTCAATCAGATTAGATATTTAGATATTGAAGATATTAACTGCTTTATTCTCTTAGATCAAGTTTCTTCCCTGACTTCATGATTCTTTTACTTTGTCTTAAAAATGAAAGCTCTTGCTTACGATGTTAACAGAACCTCATGCTTAAATACCATCAGTGGTGAAAGAAGTATCCAGAGCCTTTATTTAAGTAAAAGTACTAATACCACAGTGTAAAAACTCCAATTCCAATGAAGTTGGGACGTTGTGTAAAAAGTAAATGAAAACAAAATGCAATGATTTGCAAATCCTTTTCAACCTATATTCAATTGAATACACTACAAAGACAAGATATTTAATGTTCAAACTGATTAACTTATTGTGTTTTTGGCAAACATTCACTCATTTTGAATTTGATGCCTGCAACACGTTCCAAAAAAGCTGGGACAGTGGCAACAACAGACTGGGAAAGTTGAGCAATGCTCCAAAAACCAGGAGTGTTTGGAAGATTCCACAGGTGAACAGGTTCTACACACGCTGAAGGTCGAGTCTGACGCTGACAGCCACTGCCCAAGCGTATTTTACCAGTTCGGAGTGAGAATGGGTTGTTCAAGACTGCAAATTCAGTGATCTCTGTTCTTTCAAATGCAAATGGCTACACAGTTTGGATACACTTTTGAACGTAAACATGTTCCACCAAAACAAGTTCCTTCCTGAGACTATTTAGCAGAGGCACCGTGGCTCCATCCGGGGGTTAGCACCACCCAAGACGATTGTGATTGGTTTAAAGAAATGCCAATAAACCAGAGCACGTTTTTCTCCCATCCAGGAATGCTGTGTGGACTCGCCAGACCCTCCTTTGCAGCGCTGTGGAGGAAGGCCTGGACATGCAAGACTATTCTTCCAAACAAGCCAGAAGCAGAAAATGCATCACTTCCTGTTTGACAGAGGATTCTTCCCAGGAAAAGACCCACCAGACTGTGTGTGTGTGTGTGTGTGTGTGTGTGTGTGTGTTTAGAACATCAAATGTAAAAGCTTTCATCAGGTTGAATCACTGCTCTGTTGTAGTAATCAGTCATAGAGAGTATTTATATGAAAAGGCTGTGGGTTATTACATTTTGTCTCCAGACTGGCTGAGACGCAGAATGCAGAAATGTTCAGCACCTTCCACAACCACAGTTCAAATAATGTCAACAATCAGTTTTTATTGCATAATCTTTGTTCAGAGCACATTTCCAAGTGTAACAGGAATCACTGTATTACCAACTAGCTCAATTTTGGAGACCGGGGTTTGTGAGAAACGTACATTTCATAACCCTAACCTACGATCTTTTCCTAAAGCTGCTGTTGCGTTTTTCTTGTCCTAAACCAACCGTTCTTGTCCCGCATGTCATGTAAATGTAACTTTTATACGCCCACCCTATAACCCACCATCTTTCCATAAACCTAACTGCGTCAAAAGTGGCGACAGCAGTCCCGACCCAGCACATTTCGATAAAGCACGTTTAGCGTCAATAAAAACGCCAAAGGCACCTGACCAGGCGTCCGTATTTTACGCAGTGAGAGTGAGAATGTGTTGTTCTTTACTTTGTGCACAAGGCGGGGTAACTGGCCATGTTGGTGTTTCTGTCGGTTGGTCCACCACTAAAATATCTCAACAACTTTTAGATGTGTTGCAATGAACTTTGGTACAGACATGTATGGTGCCCAGCGGATGAATCCTACTCACGTTGGTGATCCCCTGACTTTTTTCTCTAGCGCCACCATGTGGTTGACCTTTGTGGTTTTGAGTGAAATGTGTTGACGACTATTGGATGTGTTACCATGACTTTTGTTTCACACACTCGTGGTCCCCCCAGGATGAATTGTAATCCTGTAATCACTTTGGAGATTCTCTGACTTTATTCTCTACTTATCATCTGGTTCAACATTTTAAGTTGTCCAATTCTTTGGTTTATGACCAAAGTGTCATAAATAAATGTCACAAATAGTGGGGCATTTTTGGGGGATAACTGCACATTAGTTCAGAGCATTTTGAGCTGCTACTTTAATATCTCATCGCTGACTCGGATTTTTCGTACAGAGAAGAGCTAGACCTAGCAGTCAAGAGAGAGAAATATAGCAATTCCGGAAAGTGTCGGCGTCGTGAATTATGCAAGCTCTCGCAAGTAAAGCAAAGAGCTAAATCACACGGTTTAAAGCTTGTTGGTTCAAAAGGGCTCCTAATCCAAGTGTTTATTATATTTTTTCACTCTCTACATAAACCGGCTACACTTGTCCAAATACACACTCAGCACCGGGGGGAGGGCGGGGCCATGATGGAGATTGATGGGCTCGGTTCAGGCCACATTAGCTGCTAATCAAGTTAGGTTTCCTGGCACAGAGCTCTACACATCATAATGTCCTCCAGATCAGGACTAATGCTGTTTACAACCTGGACACAAAACCATACAGAGAGACTACAGTACACGAACATGAACACCTGTAAAATCTCATGAATCGAAAGACAACAGACCTGCAAAAAGTCTTAACTCTAATATTCAGTTTGTGTTGACACTGTGTCAGAGAAACGACGGTTGTTACTGAGGCTGTAGCTTGTGCATTACAGTAAATTGTAATTGCATTGCAGAGATTGTAAAATGTCCCCTGTTTATCCCTCCAGTAGTCCACATCGTTCCACTTCTGGGATTGCTCTGTTGCCGCCGGTAATCCGTTGAATGTCCGTCCCCTTCCTCTGTCTCTGTGTCGGCGTTCTAAACTCTGGTGGATTTGTGAGGACTATGGTTAACTGCTCCTCAGATCTCTGCAGGGTAAATCCAGACAGCTAGCTAGACTATCTGTCCAATCGGAGTTTTCTGTTCCACGACTAAAACTACTTTTGAACGTCCACATGTTCCACCAAAACCAGTTCCTTCCTGAGACTATTTAGCAGAGGCGCCGTGGCTCCGTCCGGAGCTTAGCGCCGCCCAAGACGATTGTGATTGGTTTAAAGAAATGCCAATAAACCAGAGCACGTTTTTCTCCCATCCCAGAATGCTGTGTGGACTAGCCAGACCATCCTCTGCAGCACTGTGGAGGAAGGTCTGGCAAAGCGAGACTATCCTTCCAGTGACAAGGAGACCTGAAGCTTCTATAATGTCACCAATCTGTATTTATACAGGTTTTGGGATTTCAGGAGGCCAGAGTTGCTCTTATTACCTCTGCTTTTCGGTCGAAGTAAAGACCAATGAAAGAAACAAGAGCACTCGTATTATGTTCTTCAAGTTCTGTACTTTGGCAACAATACCTTTCTACCTTGCCGATTCATCAAATTCAAAATAGTCAAAGTAGTTCAAAAGGTATCTAGAAATGAGCTGAAGTCATACAAATCTAATCATATTAAAATACATGTGATTCAAATTGTTTGCAACTTAAACATGACTGATTATTAAAGGGTGAAGGGAACAATGAAGAATATAAAAACACAGATGAGGAAATGAAAGCAATGGGAATTGAAAAACAAATGTGATAAATCAATTATTTGATTTGATACATTTAAAGGCAACCACATAGCTTGAGTTTGTTTAGCCGAGTATGTTAGTCCCTCACGCACATATATGTATAATTTAATGATTTACACGGCATAAATCATGTATTTCAAAATCAACCCCCACGAACCTTTCTAAAGTGTCATCCTCGTGTTTGAACTGATCACCTGACAATATGTGTATCCTTAAAACTTGCAACACATGCAATTTCATCAGCTTTACAATTGACATTGACGTTCATCACTTCACCTTTCTATCAGTTATTTTAGTGCTCCCTAAGCTGAGGGCTGGGACCCCGCACAGGGTCACCAGATAAATCCAAATGTGGTTCAAGGCTGGACAAAGCCGGGGAGACCACACATGGAGCTGTATCTAAAACAGGTTTATTTTACATAATTAAATGAGAAGGAATTTGATAGAAGCCAGGGGAGAGAGGAAGACAGACTGGCTGACTGCCTGCCACCAGCTTATAGCCAGACAGGTGAGCTCAATCTCCATGACGACCAGACTCCACCCACCAGGCTCCAGTCCAGAGTGGGTCGTCCCAGTAGTAACAGGACTTATGGTGCGTTCTTTTTGTCTTGTAATCGCGACTAGTAGCTCGAGCGTGACGTCACATCCGTGTCGAAAAACGAATAACCGCGGGTTGTTGCGTTCTTTTTGTCACATAATACGAGTCGGAGAAAAGATGGATTTTTGTAAAATTTTTAGTAACATTTAGGATTCTATTCACCCAGTTACTGACATATTACACACATATATTTCACAGTTTGATACATGAAAATTACGTTTTGATTAACGTTAACGTTAGGCTACTGCTCTGCTTTCTGCTCAAGACTCGGCTTAAAGCCATTGCTGTCATATAGCAACCGAGCGTCTCTATCCAATTTCAGCTGCACAAGCTACAAAATAACTAATGAGGCGGTATTTAACTCCTAATAAGACTGTAGAAACATGCCTATAGGTAGCAGTATACAGCGCTATGTTTAACTCCTAATAAGACTGTAGAGACATGTCTATAGGTAGCAGTATACAGCGCTATGTTTAACTCCTAATAAGACTGTAGAGACATGCCTATAGGTAGCAGTATACAGCGCTATGTTTAACTCCTAATAAGACTGTAGAGACATGCCTATAGGTAGCAGTATACAGGCTATGTTTAACTCCTAATAAGACTGTAGGGACATGCCTATAGGTAGCAGTATACAGCGCTATGTTTAACTCCTAATAAGACTGTAGAGACATGTGCCTATAGGTAGCAGTATACAGCCTATGTTTAACTCCTAATAAGACTGTAGAGACATGCCTATAGGTAGCAGTATACAGCGCTATGTTTAACTCCTAATAAGACTGTAGAGACATGCCTATAGGTAGCAGTATACGAGCTATGTTTAACTCCTAATAAGACTGTAGAGACATGTCTATAGGTAGCAGTATACAGCCTATGTTTAACTCCTAATAAGACTGTAGAGACATGCCTATAGGTAGCAGTATACAGAGCTATGTTTAACTCCTAATAAGACTGTAGAGACATGTCTATAGGTAGCAGTATACAGCACTATGTTTAACTCCTAATAAGACTGTAGAGACATGCCTATAGGTAGCAGTATACAGCTATGTTTAACCCTAATAAGACTGTAGAGACATGCCTATAGGTAGCAGTATACAGCTATGTTTAACTCCTAATAAGACTGTAGAGACATGCCTATAGGTAGCAGTATACAGCGCTATGTTTAACTCCTAATAAGACTGTAGAGACATGCCTATAGGTAGCAGTATACAGCGCTATGTTTAACTCCTAATAAGACTGTAGAGACATGCCTATAGGTAGCAGTATACAGCGCTATGTTTAACTCCTAATAAGACTGTAGAGACATGCCTATAGGTAGCAGTATACAGCGCTATGTTTAACTCCTAATAAGACTGTAGAGACATGCCTATAGGTAGCAGTATACAGCGCTATGTTTAACTCCTAATAAGACTGTAGAGACATGCCTATAGGTAGCAGTATACAGCGCTATGTTTAACTCCTAATAAGACTGTAGAGACATGCCTATAGGTAGCAGTATACAGCGCTATGTTTAACTCCTAATAAGACTGTAGAGACATGCCTATAGGTAGCAGTATACAGCGCTATGTTTAACTCCTAATAAGACTGTAGAGACATGCCTATAGGTAGCAGTGTACAGCGCTATGTGTACGACTTCTTCATTTGGTTACAACAAAGACAAAAGTGCTTAAAATTGTAGAAAACCACAATGTTTACTACGTGTGATGCACGACGTAGCCATCTTTGAAAGTGAGCTCGGGGTCCTCTGAGTTCAGACGACTTGACGAGTCGTAAATACGACCTCGGGGGGCGTTCTTTTTGCAACTTCCGGGTCGTAACTCCGGAAAACGACTCGTAAAACGACTTCGGTGGACAAAAAGAACGCACCATTAGATAGTAGATAGAAAAGAAGAAACTAATCAATATTGACATAAATATAAATAATATAATGTGATCCTATATATTTTTGCAAAGATATTTCATATTTCATTGAAAATAACATGATGTACTGTATATTACACAACTATTTATTATTTTTGGAAAATTCCGTATCCATAAGAAAAAATTATCAGGAACCAAACCAACTTTCCTGCACTTTATTAATGAATTTCAGCAATATAGCACTCTTCTATTTAATATTAAAAACAAAAAAAGCCATTAAGACCTTTAAGTTATTAAAGGAATATGCCACCGTTTTTTGAAACTGGGTTATTCACCGTCTCCTCTATATTTTATATAGGGGCGCAAACACATTGTTGTCTCAGTGCATGCATTGTCTTAGTCCAGCAGCGCCGCTGCTAGCTTAGCTTAGCGTAATGAATGGAATCCTATGTTGCCGTTAGCATGTAGTGAGTATAAGTGACCCAACAACAACAAAAACAAAACCTAATTACTTCTTGTGGCCTGCGTATTCACAACGAGTAAAAATAGCAATGTAGATTAAGACTAGATGATTTCCTAGGCAGATATTGGTTTGGGACTATATTGGGTGGAAGTAGACTACAGCCGAAGCACTGCTACTCGGGCACAGAGATATCACGCAGCACCTGTGTGTGAGTACAGGTCTAATAAGGGTCGATCTATCCCGTAAAATAACCACGCGTCATGTTACAATAATCGCTTACTCTGTGGACAGCTGTTTATTGGGTCCATTCGGCGTTTTTTCCAGTTGACTTTATCGCACCGAAAAGAAAGTCGAGGACTGGAGGGTGGATCGACGCCGAGAAACCTAGTGGTGGGCAGATCGAGGCTTCGTGAAACAATGAAACAGTTGAAGCGAATGTGCCATATTGTGTCGAGGCTTCGAAACAATCCGACACCCGTCTCAGCGATGACACCTAGTGGTCACTTGCAGGTGTTGATCTGAAACAACCTTGACAATGAGCCATTTTTTTATTACTGTATTTTTCTAATATGTGAAGCTTGTAACCTGTAGGCTCCTCACTGTGCATAATGTTATTTTGGTCATGACAAAAGAATATTAATAAAAGAAATCAAGCCACAATTTCTCACTTTTTTATAGATTTTTATTCAAAAATATTAATTTCTCTGCTGTGGAGCCTCCATTTTTATCTATCTATCTATCTATCTATCTATCTATCTATCTATCTATCTATCTATCTATCTGTCTATCTATATATCTATCTACCTATCAATATGTGAATGTGACACTATGTATACTCTGTCTGTCTCTAGCCTATCAGTCAATGTGTAAATTTAAATGTAAGCCTAAATATAACTAAACAAATCACACTATAAATGTCACTATATCACCAAAAATCCGCTATCTCAAAATAAAACTCCTCTCACAAAAAGCCACGAGGTCAAGATGCGTTGACTTCACCTTTATACTGATGTGCGATTGTGTGTTCCCGACCCTGTCAATCAAACTCTGATTCATGCCACCTGCTGAAACACTGGTGAAACACTCCGATGTTTCATTTAGCCGTGGTCACGTGACATGGGTCTTTTGAATCACGCTTCGGATCAGTGTTTCGAAACATCTGCGCTTCGGGATCTCGACAAAGCTTCGGAACGTCAGTTTCACTTCAGCCACCCCTAGAGAAACCCTCGGTAGCTGTGACACAACTGCAGGCACGCTCATTTCAGTCGGCATATGTTGGCATATTCCCCGTTGGCCGTTTTTTGTGCATGCAAACAGCATAACGACATGTCCACAGATAGAAGTTGAACATGCCTGTGTGAACGACTGATTTAGTGACACAAATAAGACAGAAATGCTCATAACTTTATGTTACTGCAGTTTTCACAACTGTTGATACAGGGGGCAGCCATGTTGGATTTTGAACTCGGGCTACTGCGAGGTTGTCCGAGTTCCGAGCTCGAAAATCTGAGGTCAAGGGGCGTGTTTCCGACTTTGACCCATTGACATATATATACCTATATAGACCTCGGAAAATCCGAGTTCCGAGGTAACTAGAACGCGGCATCACCCCACCAGATCCTGTTGACTCTCATCCTCACGTCCTCGGGCTGTTGAGCGATCGTAACCACCTCCTCCTGTCGTTCTGTTTCTCAATCCCGCAGCTCCTCTTCTGAGGACTCTGGTTCGTAGAGCTTCTGGATCTGGACCGTCTGAGAAGTCATCCTCTTCATCTCTCACAAAATCTGCCATGTTCATCGCCATTCACTGTCTACTGTAGGAAAAATAGCCAGCTAATATTCACGCCGCTGTGTTGACAGAAGTTGGTGGTTTCAGGTGCTGCGTGATATCTCTGTGCCCGAGTAGCAGTGCTTCGGCTGTAGCCTACTTCCACCCAGTATAGTCCCAAATCAATAGATTAGATTAGATTAGATTAGATTTTTTTTTATTGATCCCCAAAAAAATGGGAAATAATGGTGTTGCAGCAGCAAAAATATCAGACACACAGCACACATACAGAGTATACATTAAATAATAGGAAACAATATACATTAGATAATAATTGAATACTACACGAGCAATATTTAAAATGTATACAATTTGGAAGTAAAATGTAAAACTGATTCAACAGATATAGATACAAGAAGTAATTAGGTTATACAGATACAGAGGAGACGGTGAATAACCCTATTTCAACAAACGGTGGCGTATTCCTTCAAATGAATATAATATGAAATGAAATGACACATAATCTGGCTTTATGACATGTAAATATTTTTTGTATTGTCTTTTCTTTTGTCCCTGTTCTGTAATGCCTATTCTATGCGTCTGTGTGTGCCTTTGTATATTAACTTGTGTACAATAAAGAAGTGAAAAGAAAGAAAACCCAGCTCTGCAACACAAACAGACTTTTTTTCTTGTGAAATACTGGAGAGTTTTAGTATACAACAATCTGAGAAAGGACAATTCAGTATTTGGTTGAGTGTTCACAGCTCACAGTCATATGCACCCGCTGATGTCATAAGCAAACATCACTTGGTTTTAAAGGGCCTTAAATGATACATGTCATTTACCATAAGATAAACCCATGTCTGGGACTGTTCATGGTGAAAATGTTTCTATTTTTTTCCAATCATCATTGCGTTTATCAAATCCCTATAAAAGGAATCAGGTCACTTTTCAGTGCACATATCTTTTCAAATCACATACAGATCTATAACACAATTGCTCACAATTAGCACATACATGCTTCTCTAGTTTGATTTTATCCTTTAATTATTTTTCAGCCCTACAAGCTCAGCTGCCTTTTTCAAGAATATGAATGAATTAAAAAAAAACTGTAAAACTGTGGTTCTCTTTCTCTGCCTGTTGGAACAATGTATCAAAGTATCATTTCTGCATATTCAATACACAAGCATATATACAAGCATATACTAGTGCAACACACAGAAACAAGTATTTATTGTATGTTTAATATGAGTGTGTCACAGTTAAAGACGCTTTTCCTAAAAAAACTAAATCCTAAAGACAAAACCTTTCCAATCCTGCAGACAATGGCGTCATTCTCGGCTTTACGAACTGGCCGCTGAAACACTGCTCTCATCAAAACTTTTCAACATTTCTGCAGCTTTGCTTTCACCAACTGTAAATAAATACCCACAGTCTCATGAGGCCTGTGTGTATATTTATGTGTGTGTGTGTGTGTGTGTGTATATATGAACACTGGCAGGAGGACTTGTACACAGCAGCAGGATTACCACTCCCAGACTGGGACCACCCTGACTTTAACACTTAATCCGGGAGGAAGTGGAGCTGCATCACAGGCTCACTTAGGACCACCGCCCCCTCTGCACACACAGACACACACACACACACACACACACACACACACACACACACACACACACACACACACACACACACACACACACACACACACACACACACACACATTTATGCAAAGTAGGAACTGTGTTGCAATGGGACACACATATGCAAACATATAGGCCTACGCACACTTAATTTGAGCATCTAAGCTAAAACAAACCACTTAAGATTTATACTGCACAGCTGCTCTTGTACAAGTCCAACATGTTTGCTGAATGTGTTATTGTCAGAGTGACTATCAATGCATCATTGTTATGTTTGTATGCACAGTGTTGTTAGAATGTCAATGTACAAGTATCACTGACAGTGTCTGTGTCTGTGCGTGTGTGTGTGTGTGTGTGTGTGTGTGTGTATATGCACATGTCTCTTATTATTAGGAAGAAAGAGTTGAGAGAAGTCTCCTTTGGTAATCATTTTTAATGATATAAATTGGTTATTAGTGATGTTTGTCTTAGAGACAATTTATAATATAAATAAATTACAGTCAAGTAGTCTCTTATTGCAACAGCAAACAGTTACAACAAATAGAAGATGCAACAAAGACAATAGGATTACAGAACACCAACATCTCATATATACAGAATATCATGTATAAGGCCGCGACGAAACAGATGTGGCCGTAAGTAGAATAGAAGTGGGCCTAAACTTATTCAGGACCGCAGTTGAGTTGCAGTCCCTGCCCTCTAAGAAGTCCCTGCTGACTGAGGAATTATTGGAGAGGAGTTTGCAGCGCTGAGCTTTGTTGTTTTGTCAAACCAGCATTCTACCAGCATTTTCTTCAATGCTACACAATTTCTATTTTACAAACATATATATATATATATATATAAAATTTGACTAAAATAATGTATCAGCTGTAACACCTGGACACAGGAATTTCTAAACAGTAATCAATACATGAATGGTCAAATGAAATAGCTAAAAATAATGCATAAGCGACTAAAATAGTTAGCTAAAACTAAAATGACTGACTAAACAGTTGAAATAGTAAACTATTGACTTAGCAGTTCAGATAGGTAACTACTGACTAAACCCTTCAAATAGTTAGCTAAAATGACTGACCAAACATTTCAAATAGTTACTACTGAAACTAAACTGTTGAAATAAATAGCTAAAAGTGCTGGATAAACAGTTGAAACGTTCAGCTTTAGTCTCCAGTAGTAGTAGTAGTAGTAGTAGTAGTAGTAGTAGTAGTGTGATTGCTGACCAAACCAACCTAAACATTAAAAGTTCAGTTGTATAAAAAAAGTAACAATATCCACTATATATATAAAATATCTAACAGGGCTGTGGGGGAACCAATGCTGTAGAGCATCTCGTGGAAAGTGACAAAAGGTGACTAGCATGTTGCATGACTGTGTCGTTTGTATTGAGGTCTGGTATTAATTAGATGAAGGAGGGTGTTCATGGTGTGACGCTGCTGACTGGCCTTTCACAGCTCATTACATGGTGTCCAATCAGAGAGCAGCCAGCGTGACTGCTGTTTATTTATACACAGAGCTGGAAATGGCACTGTGGACAGCCCATTGGACTGCTACAGAGGGTCCCAATCAACATGCTCATACTGACACAGACATATACAAGCGTTCACATATGGCTGTGTAGTATTTTCAAAGGCTATTGTCATTTTTCAGCCTGAATTTATATCATCTTTACTGCTGCAACAATATTTTTCAAAATATCAATAAAGTTTCATTGCTTTATAATTATAGTAGTATTACATTTCATATTGCTTTTTGAGTTTTAAATATGAAAGGGTGAATTGTGCAATGAATTACTACATTAGTTAGTGGCTTTGGCTAAAAATATTATTGGTCTTAATCTCAACACACTTGCTAACACGTTAAGGACAAGCACGTCACACAGATCCAAGAACAGTTCACAAAAAGTGACATGAAAAAATAAATTTATTACACTATCAGCAACTCAACATCATGACATGTCCAGGCAAATGTAAGCTTAGCACAATAAAATAGCAAACATCTCTATTCGACACATACAGCAGATAACACAGGAGCAGTTATTGAAGATTCCCAAAGGTTTTATCAATCAGTTTTTTCTCACATTCTCTGTTCTTTTTCCTAAAGAAAGTAACAGAGGTGAGACATTGGAAGCAGTAGTAATCTAGTCTTGCTTTATCAGATCTATCTCGTGCTAGAGTATGGTCTGGCTACACTGCTTATCTATTTCGGGATAGGGGAAAAACCACTCCGACATGTTTCTATTTCTTTAAACCAATCCCAACCATCCTGTTTGGCGCTAAGCCCCGGATGCAGCAACGATGCCTTTCTCAAGTAGATAGCGGAGAAAAGGGAAGGGGGTGGGGGGGTGAGTCTGGCGTGTGTCTTTATCGCAGCAATATACATCAATTGAGCCAGACTAGTAGTAATCTAATGATGAAGAATGAAAAACACTACATCTGGCGCATGGCTCACACACCGGATGCCGATCACCTTCTGCTCTGTGTCGCCGTCGCAAACTCCATTCACTTTGGGAAACAACAAAAAACTTTGAGCTAGCAAGCTACACGCTGAAAACGGCAAGTTTTGAGAAAATATGTTTAGGGCATTTCCTCTCTAACTGGAATGTTTTGGGACTGATTGGTGGGATTGCTGTGGACGAAGTACACACAGAGATACACTGGTAAGAGCCAATGAGGTTTAACCATGTATCAGCTCATTTAAATAGCTCACGTTACTGTATTGTGTGAACACATAACTTCATTTAATATTCTTTTTCTTTTGCAGGAGGCAAATGTTCCACCAAAAGAAGTTCCTTCCTGAGACTATTCTGGAGAACCACCGTCACTGCGTCCGGAGCTTAGCACCGCCCAAGACTGTTGTGATTGGTTTAAAGGTGCCCTGCCACACATATTTCATTACTTTGTGGTAATGTCTGAAGTTCTACCATGGACTCTGTAACATTTTTTGTGGAAAAAATGCCTTGGTTACCTTGTTTCAAGCCATTCTAGCGTGGTGTAGAAAGCCTGCAGGAAGACTGTGCCAGTTCTCATTAATATTCAACGAGCTAAGCTGCTTGACTCTGATTGGCTAACAGCTAGCCAATGAGAGCCTGGCTATCAGCATCCTTTACCCAGCCCAACTGGGTAAGCTCACGAATAATAATGAGCTCAGGCAACACCACGTCAGACTGACCAGCTTTTGTAATTGGTCTGATTTCTCCACTCATTTCTTTTCAGGGGCTAGAGCTGACAGAGGAGGTAGCAGTTCATTTTCACATTCACAACATAACACAAACACATATGGACCGTACAGATTTCAAAAAATACAAGGAAAAACAGTTTTGTGTGGCAGAGCACCTTTAAAGAAATGCAAACAACCCAGAGTGTTATTTTCTCCTATCCCAGAATGTATCTGTGGAATAGCCAGACCTAACTCAACAGCGCTGAGATAGCTCTGGCAATGCGAGACTAGCTATTACTCAACACAGTGTGTGCTAAAATGTTAGCATGGCACCCCAAAATTAATCAGGAGCAGTGGACACCGTATCTTCACAACATGAGTTTATCAAAAGGGCAATCACATGAAAAACCTAACGTACTACTTTAATGACCAATTGACACAAAGTCAATATGGTTTAAATGGTCTTTTCATCTAGGCTACAAAAGACAAACTACCATCAACATTTCATAACAGATCTGTTCAAGAGAGAGGGGGCACTGGCTATGCAGAACATTTGTACAAGGCATCAATATAACAATATTTAATAGCTACGAGAGTACAGATGTTGAGACTAAATTTAGTGCAAATGGCTCATGCTGAGCTAAAAAGTACAATATACAGGTCAATACTTCAACCAAGCCCGAAGGGTGTACACAGAAGGGTATACAAAGTTGCAACATGGTCACATCAGGAATGAAGGGTATTTAGCTATCGCGTACATAGTCTAAGAATATGTTTCAAAGATTTAGAAATGGACTTAGAGCACATGCAAAGAGACACCTGAGAGAATTGAAAGAGTCAATAAAAATGGTGCAAAGCAAACAGAGGTTTACAAGGCTGTCTATGGGATTGGTATGATTTGTATGAATATACTGCATGTAGCTCCAAACGTGTCACTCAGCTGGGAAGGAATGATTTACATTTACATTGGAGATTATTGCACAACACGATATGCAAATACTTTGAACGAGCATGTCAGAGGTTGGATTAATGGGGGCACTTCAGGGTCATAACTACAGTTAGACATGTATGTTCTCATGGACACAATGTACAATTACATCTATTGTTTATACATTACATTTACCTACAGTTCACAAACAGCAGCACGTGATCAATTCTTACAGACATACAGAGAAATATGTACAGTATTTACAAAATGACGTCATCCACACAGATTAACACAGATTATCAATCTGAAATGGGATTCAACCTGCCAAAAAGTGCATCATCCTGGCCTTCAAATGTAGGTAACCATATTTCATTATTGAAAAACACTCAATGATGCGTTCTCGAGCCTAAAGCTAAGGACTATTGAATTTAGGAACCTTTTATTGAGACATGCTTTAAATGAAGACACAATGCTACCCCTAAGTGGTAGGATGAAGTAATACAATTAGGAAATGTCACTTCACAGTTCAGTTACTCATTTTACATTAGCTTGATGCTGTTTGCACCTGCTAGATAGATATACAGATAGATAGCATACATATGTAGCAGGATAGGAAAGAATGTGTACTTTCATCCAGGCGACATGCTAAACTATGCATTGTATAAATTACAGCTCAACCAAATGAAATTAAACTGCTACTTAGGTCCATCACTGAAAACACATAGCATTACAATAAAAAATATTGTGTGCAGAAGTGTTTTTTATCTGGGAATAAGTAATAGAGTGATCAGTGCAGGCTCTGCATTAGTGTTTGGTTGGGCAATCGAGCGTAGCATCTCGAGATAAAAATACATTAACTTTCATGGAAGGCACTTTGAAAAGATATGTATAGTCTCTAAAGATCCCATGGGTATAATCAAGTTTATAATTAAAAAAACATAAAATGAATACCATTAGATTGTAAATGCGTGGGTAAAAGGGAGTACGTAATCAGGAGGAAGACTTTGCTGCTTTTTTCTGATGGATAAATAGGGTTTGCTACAACTATGGCACAGTTCAGTACAGCCGGGGATGTTGTTTTTCAGCAGAGCAACGCACAAATACCACGACAGTCAAACAGAGAGTTGGTC
The DNA here is from genome assembly GCF_010015445.1 of Perca fluviatilis. NCBI lineage: Eukaryota > Metazoa > Chordata > Actinopteri > Perciformes > Percidae > Perca > Perca fluviatilis. The sequence goes on from NC_053119.1 coordinate 41,790,435, forward strand.
ACTGGGACATTGTGCTGCCAGTTTGTGATGTGGAGACTCTGAAATGCTGCGGTCGTCCTCAAACTCACTCTGCTGCCATTTTCTCTATGTGGTCACTCAGCAACTTGTACTGTTCTGCAAATGGGACACACACACACACACACACACACACACACACACACACACACACACACACACACACACACACACACACACACACACACACACACACACACACACACACACACACACACACACACACACACACACACACACACACACACACACACACACACACACACACACACACACACACACACACACACACACACGTTTTGAAGCTCCATTAGGGTGATTTTTGTATAACTAAGAGCCCATTTCCACTTGGTATTCCCATACAATTTGTATCCATATGCATTGCAATTGCCTCTCAATATGCAAATAACAAGAAATCTACAAGAAATCAGTTCTATCACAGCCAATACAATTTTTTAACACTTCCTCACTGAGTGTTAGATAAGACTCATATACATCACAATACTGCACTAAGTACTTATATCTTTATAAATACTATTTAAGTAGGTTGTACATTTTTATTCACTACTTGTATATACACGTTTGTACATTCTTTCTTTTGTATTTTTGAATAGTTCTTGTATTCTATCCTGTTTATTATTTCTTGTATATTCTGTATGTGTGCTGTGTGTCTTATATTTTGCTGCTGTAGCACTGAAATTTCCTAATTTGGGATCAATAAAGTATCTAATCTAATCTAATAAGATGTAGCTTTCAGACTGACAGTCAACAAACATGGTGTACCTCAGACCAAGGGATGCAGTGTGCAAAATTCAAGAAATAAAGAAATCTACAGTAGCAGGAAATGTACTAGCATGTTTTCAACTGGAGAACCAGCCTTTGTTGGATGCCGTTGTGTTGCATTGTTTCTCTAACACCCTTGTATTGGATGGACTAGCTTCTTTCAAATGAATGAGAGGGCTGGGTCTTTCACACAGGGCTAAACCTGGCTTAACTACACCGATGTTAGTTACTACTCTGAGAAGGTAAGCACACAGTGGGGAAGCATGGTTGCACTTGTTCTTGCAAGAATTCCCTTCAATCTCTCAAAGTGATGTTGCTATATACCTATTTTTTCTTTGGAGAGACAGGCTTGTTTGCATGAGATAACAGCACAAGTCTGTATTTGCGGACTAATTCTTTTTTTCTGGAAAAAAGTGGTGAAAATAACCTCGACATATCACCTTTTAAGTTGAACTTGTTAGCAAACAGCTGCTTATTTACACATCCAGCATGGAGAAACATTATCGTTCCTTTGGAGTTGTGTTTCTGGCCATCTGATGAATACATAGTCAAATATTCGCTCTGCTTTTTGTCTCTATAAATTCCTGATGGAAATATCTTCTTTAGCTTATTTTGCCTGTCTGCTTCTTGGTGCTGAGCAGGTAGACAGCTGTTTTTTACAGCTTTTTCTCTGAAAATGAGACTATATGAGCGGTGAGAGTGAACCAAAACGGTAAACAGTGAGCTAAAACTCACTATGAAGTTCTGTGAAGCCAAGGAATGCTGCAGAGTCATTATGACAATGCTCGGTAGGTTCATCACTTTCACATTGGGTTCATTTTATATGCTGTTATCATAAAAAATATCAATAATAGCTGCTTAAAGAATGTGTTCACACTGTAAAAATGTCATTTTATCCTAACCCAGATCAGAGATCCAGATGCAGATCCTATGTTAATGTCAGGTGTAAAAAGAAAGCTTTTAGAGGTTGTCCCTCTCTGGTCATTTTTGGTAAACTAGATTAAAAAAAAAGAAATCAGTCAGGATGGCGAAAGTGAGCATGCTGTGAGGATTTCTGGGTATTGTAGTTTAATTCACAAGTTATCTACTGCTGCTATTGGCAGGTGCAAAGAATGAAAGGATCCAGTTCAACTTAGAAATGGCAAATCCTTGAAGTTCTTCTGCTTCTGCTGCTCATTCCAAACACAAAGACTACAGCAGCTTTTACTTTCTTTGCCATTAGGAGGCCACATTGACGTGTCTACATATCTGCAGTTCTTTTTTTAGAAGAGCTGTAGACTGGCATGTGTGGAAATGGTTTGACAATGATTGAGCAGCTCTCCCCTGTGGAGAACCTGCAGCTTGCAAATTGTGAGTGAGTGAGTTTGCTTGTGGATGTAAATTAAAAACCTAATTCAATCTGGTGCTTTATATCCAAAAATACCAAATATGTCAATGGGCTGAGAGCATAGACTGTTGTAGTGTTTCAGTGTTGAATGATTGCTTAAAGGCGTTACCTTCATTCAGGTTCCCAATGACGGCCTGCTTCTTCAGGAAGTCATTACAGAGCTTCTTGCTGAGCCCAAACGCCAGCATGTTATGAGTGAATGTCCTGAAAATACACAAACTCATCTCAGTACAAATGGAAAATATTATACAAAAAAAAAAACTTGATATCTCAATAAGTAGCAAAAGAAATACATGTGGTCCAATAATATATGACTGTCTGCAGTGGCGCCGGCAGGATTCTATTTCACAGTACACACAAGAACCGCCCGCCCGCTGAAACGGTTTACTGCGGCAGAAATCAGCTGTTCTTATAATATTTAATGTGTATGAGAGAGTGCTCCTAGCGTACTTTTATATATCATGACCAGATCATGAAAATATTTGACTGAAGCATGTGCACATTTACGCATTGTAATCATTAGATGCATGTCTCAGAAAAAAATGTGAGAGAGTATGATGGGCTTATGGTGTTGTCATTTATACATATGTTTATTTGGTTTATGGTTTATTGTCTATTTTGTTATTATTCTGCTGAATGATCTTGAATATTGTTGTTAATGGGTCATATTTACTTGATTTTTGTCTGGGTGGGTGGTGAAAAAAAATAAATGTTAATCACAAAAAAGTGACGCCAAGAGTCCTGACCAACCTAAACATGGCGCTAAAGGAGACTTTTTGCGTCAATAACAAACGCCAAAGGCACCTGACCAAGCGTGGCTTTGGGACGCGATGGGAGTGAGAATGTGTTGTCTCAACTCCAAACCGAAGCCTCCATGTGCTTTATTCCATCGTATTAGTACACAGACAACGCTGTGGAAGCTTCCTCACCCCAGCTGGCCGAAGGCGATGTTCTCATCGATTTTGGAGCTGTCGTCCCTCTCCTCCTGGGTCATATGACACCACTTCTCCCTGCAGCACAGACAGAGTCAGGCTTTAAATTTCAAAGTCTCTGCAGTATGTAACCTTCAGCTTCTCTACAGAAACAGGCCAGAGGTGGGTGTCATGCTGACTCTTCACAGCGATACCACAGACATTCATCTTTAAACTGGTGGATAATGGAATCTTCAACTTTTCAGAAGTGTGTGAGCTTTTAAGATTAAAAACCCGCTCTATTATTATTCACATAAAAAATGTAATCCATGACATCCATCCCTGTAACTGCTCATTTTGTAATGGGATACAAAAACTGAAATTCCATTACACATAAAAAACACATAAAACAATAAGAACCACATTAACCAGCCACCAGTAAAAGAATAAAACAACAAAGGATTCATTCACAATAATGTATTTTGTGTTGTCTTTGTAAAGCTGCGGAGTCATAAACAAATTTCCCTTCGGGGACAATAAAGAATATCTTATCTTATCTTAGATTTGCACTGTGTATAGCCTAACTGTAAAAACCTGAACATTTTTTCCATGCATGAATTGACCAACACGACTAAGGCCATGAGGCTTGTCAAAATAAACTGGGTAAAGAGAGGATGTTGCTTTACTGTTTACTACTTCACTATTTTCATTTTTGCCACATATTACTAAGGACAGACGTAACTGAAGAAGTTTTCTTTGTCCTGAACATTAACACAATGCTACTGCAGGGCATGTCCAAATGGCATGGGCAGCATATCCCTGCAATAAATCCACAGTGGAAACATAGAAGCTAGTAAAAAAAAAAATAAAAAAAAAAGAGTCAGCAAAGGGAACATGCAGATGGAGGGAGAGAGAGAGAGATTAACAGTGTGAACATGCAATGAGCTGTGAAGAGGCAGAGGAGACTGCAGTGGATCTGCTGCTCTAGATAGAAATACCATGCCAGACATTATACAAGGTTTCTTAAAAAGTCCCATGACATGATGCTCTTTGGATGCTTTTGTATAGGCCTTAGTGGTCCCCTAATACTGTATCTGAAGTCTCTTTTATATAGACCTTAGTGGTCCCCTAATACTGTATCTGAAGTCTCTTTTATATAGACCTTAGTGGTCCCCTAATACTGTATCTGAAGTCACTTTTATATAGACCTTAGTGGTCCCCTAATACTGTATCTGAAGTCTCTTTTATATAGCCCTTAGTGGTCCCTAATACTGTATCTGAAGTCTCTTTTATATAGACCTTAGTGGTCCCCTAATACTGTATCTGAAGTCTCTTTTATATAGCCCTTAGTGGTCCCTAATACTGTATCTGAAGTCTCTTTTATATAGACCTTAGTGGTCCCCTAATACTGTATCTGAAGTCTCTTTTATATAGACCTTAGTGGTCCCCTAATACTGTATCTGAAGTCTCTTTTATATAGCCCTTAGTGGTCCCTAATACTGTATCTGAAGTCTCTTTTATATAGCCCTTAGTGGTCCCTAATACTGTATCTGAAGTCTCTTTTATATAGACCTTAGTGGTCCCCTAATACTGTATCTGAAGTCTCTTTTATATAGCCCTTAGTGGTCCCTAATACTGTATCTGAAGTCTCTTTTATATAGACCTTAGTGGTCCCCTAATACTGTATCTGAAGTCTCTTTTATATAGACCTTAGTGGTCCCTAATACTGTATCTGAAGTCTCTTTTATATAGACCTTAGTGGTCCCCTAATACTGTATCTGAAGTCTCTTTTATATAGACCTTAGTGGTCCCCTAATACTGTATCTGAAGTCTCTTTTATATAGACCTTAGTGGTCCCTAATACTGTATCTGAAGTCTCTTTTATATAGACCTTAGTGGTCCCCTAATACTGTATCTGAAGTCTCTTTTATATAGCCCTTAGTGGTCCCTAATACTGTATCTGAAGTCTCTTTTATATAGACCTTAGTGGTCCCCTAATACTGTATCTGAAGTCTCTTTTATATAGACCTCAGTGGTCCCTAATACTGTATCTGAAGTCTCTTTTATATAGACCTTAGTGGTCCCCTAATACTGTATCTGAAGTCTCTTTTATATAGACCTTAGTGGCAAGGTGGAGGGTGGGGGTGTGGCCTTGACTAACTGCCATTTTGCTCGTTTGAAAGCCATGATGTCTCTCTCTCATGGGTGGGCCAAATTCTCTGGGCGGGCAAAGCAGAGAAAGGGGAGGTAACCTTGCTCCTTATGACATCATAAGGAGAAGATTCCTGATCGGCCCATCTGAGCTTTCATTTTCTCAAAGGCAGAGCAGGATACCCAGGACTCGGTTTACACCTGTCACCATTTCTAGCCACTGGGGGACCATAGGCAGGCTGGGGGAACGCATATTAATGTTAAAATAAAGTGAAATTTTCATGCCATGGGACCTTTAACACATTCAGGATATTAAGAGTGGGTGTGATCATAGAATACCTAGGTGAATCACATCACCTATTAATAGAAAAGTTGAGTAGAGCCGTGCCGTGCCGTGCTGTGCCATGCAGTGGAAATGCGGCATTAGACAACCACAACGACGATAAACCACAACAACGATGCCAGAAGAAGCCAAATGAAGAAGGATGAAAAAAGCACAGACATATCATAACAGAAACCAGTGAATACCTCATATAAACAGGGCTGGGTACCGAATTATTTTTAGGCACCGACCAAATTGACGCTTAAGTATCGAGTATCGAAAACTGCCTTGTCATTCAACACGCAATTTCAATACCTAAGGAGTAAATCTCAGCGCCAGTGAACCAATAAACACGCAGCATGCTTCTACCAAGATCTAATGTCTGTGATAGTCACGGTACTGGTACTGGTACTGGTATTGGTATCTGTATTTTTTTTTTTTTTTTTTTTTAACAATACCCAGCCCTACATATAAAGCTAAACAGCAAAATAGGGTATACTTTTGAAAAAACAACTATTATTCAAAGACAGTGATCACACACAGTAATCCAATTATAATTACAAGCAAACCACTCCTGATTTATAATTGTAGTGAAGTGGACATCATTGGCCCTGCTGTGATCGGTTATTCTTACACAACACAGTCTCACACTAGACTCCTGTCATCCAGTCTGGGGAGACTGTCCTATCACTGTTCACTGGAGCGCACCGCACAAACTGCAAATCAGAACCTGGGCGACTCCCAGACCTTCACCACAGGGCTAAACACCAAGCTGCTCTCACATCAAGCTGCTTCTGTCATCTCTTACAGCTCGCAGTCATTCATCTCAGTCATCCTAGATGTATGGAAGAGGATTAGGGCCACATGTGAAACCATGGAATTCTGAGAAAAAAGTCATAACGTTTTTAGCACTGTGGCATTTGTGTTTATTATATACTTATTCTGTACAGTAGTACTTGTTTTTAGTCAGGGCAGTATTTATGAGCCAGTGGAACAAAATTCTGTTCATATGTGCACTCTGTCGAATGACAATAAAACATATCCATCCATCCATCCATCCATCCATCCATCCATCCATCCATCCATCCATCCATCCATGTACTAAAAAAACAGTGGGCTGGGATTGCCTCCACAGCGCTCTCACTGACCGTTCCCCAATACGTGAAATACCTATGTTTTTTCCGCGCCCACATGCACGAACATGCACGTGTGGCCAGACCGGCTATCAAAACAAAGAACCAACACAATCTCTGCTCAGGACACTATTCCTCCACTATCGCAAATATGTGTTTGCTGCTATATTAATCTTCTGAATATCGAGTACAGCCTCTTTAAATGGTATATATATATATATATATATATACAGTGCCTTGCGAAAGTATTCGGCCCCCTTGAACTTTTTGACCTTTTGCCACATTTCAGGCCTCAAACATAAAGATATAAAACTGTAATTTTTTGTGAAGAATCAACAACAAGTGGGACACAATTATGAAGTGGAACGAAATTCATTGGATATTTCAAACTTTTTTAACAAATAAAAAACTGAAAAATTGGGCGTGCAAAATTATTCAGCCCCTTTACTTTCAGTTCAGCAAACTCTCTTCAGAAGTTCAGTGAGGATTTCTGAATGATCCAATGTTGACCTAAATGACTAATGATGATAAATAGAATCCACCTGTGTGTAATCAAGTCTCCGTATAAATGCACCTGCTCTGTGATAGTCTCAGAGGTCCGTTTAAAGCGCAGAGAGCAGCATGAAGAACAAGAAACACACCAGGCAGGTCCGAGATACTGTTGTGGAGAAGTTTAAAGCCGGATTTGGATACAAAAAGATTTCCCAAGCTTTAAACATCCCAAGGAGCACTGTGCAAGCGATAATATTGAAATGGAAGGAGTATCAGACCACTGCAAATCTAACGGCGAACCCCGTCCGTCCTCTAAACTTTCAGCTCATACAAGGAGAAGACTGATCAGAGATGCAGCCAAGAGGCCCATGATCACTCTGGATGAACTGCAGAGATCTACAGCTGAGGTGGGAGACTCTGTCCATAGGACAACAATCAGTCGTATACTGCACAAACCTGGCCTTTATGGAAGAGTGGCAAGAAGAAAGCCATTTCTTAAAGATATCCATGAAAAGTGTCGTTTAAAGTTTGCCACAAGCCACCTGGGAGACACACCAAACATGTGGAAGAAGGTGCTCTGGTAAGATGAAACCAAAAACGAACTTTTTGGCAACAATGCAAAACGTTATGTTTGGCGTAAAAGCAACACAGCTCATCACCCTGAACACACCATCCCCACTGTCAAACATAGTGGTGGCAGCATGATGGTTTGGGCCTGCTTTTCTTCAGCAGGGACAGGGAAGATGGTTAACGTTGATGGGAAGATGGATGGAGCCAAATACAGGACCATTCTGGAAGAAAACCTGATGGAGTCTGCAAAGACCTGAGATTTGTCTTCCAACAAGACAATGATCCAAAACATAAAGCAACATCTACAATGGAATGGTTCACAAATAAACATATCCAGGTGTTAGAATGGCCAAGTCAAAGTCCAGACCTGAATCCAATCGAGAATCTGTGGAAAGAACTGAAAACTGCTGTTCGCAACGCTCTCCATCCAACCTCACTGAGCTGGAGCTGTTTTGCAAGGAGGAATGGGCAAAAATTTCAGTCTCTCGATGTGCAAAACTGATAGAGACATACCCCAAGCGACTTACAGCTGTAATCGGCACAAAAGGTGGCGCTACAAAGTATTAACTTAGGGGGCTGAATAATTTTGCGCACAATTTTTCAGTTTTTATTTGTTAAAAAGGTTTGAAATATCCAATAAATTTCGTTCCACTTCATGATTGTGTCCCACTTGTTGTTGATTCTTCACAAAAAATTACAGTTTTATATCTTTATGTTTGAAGCCTGAAATGTGGCAAAAGGTCGAAAAGTTCAAGGGGGCCGAATACTTTCGCAAGGCACTGTATATATATATATATATATATATATATATATATATATAGTAAATGTGGCAGTGTTAGCCAGCTGTTTAAACCAGAGCAGCAGGAAACAACCAATGCATCACGTAACCAAATCTCTTATCACCAGACAGAACCACACCATAACTCTTTTTATCTAACTCTCCCTCCCCTTCACATTTAGCCATTACTTCACAACAACCGCTACAATGGGCCTCCACCAGACCTAGGCCACTGGAAGTTATTCATGTATTTTTAAGACTTATTTTAAACAACAGTTACAGTGGGGCGGCTCGATTGGAAACTTAAATGTAGTCATATATTTTTTTAATTCCCCAGTTAGCTTTCAGCACTGACGTAATGTAGGGCCCTATGGCTAATAGCTTTTTTTAAATCCTGAATTTCACGATTCCCTCCATGATTCTGTTATTTCAGAAACTATTGGACTCTACATAAAATGTCCAGAGGCAATGGACTACAGCCAGTAGTAGGAGCTACTTCCACATGTTTTCAACCCGCCCATAGAGGGTCGGACTGTCGTCTTTACCCGAAACTTGCCGAAGGAAAACGAGCGTCAGCCATCTTGAAGCTTCGCTAACTGGCTTCTCAGCAGATAACTTATATATATATATAGATATATAGATATATAGATAGATAGATAGATAGATAGATAGATAGATAGATAGATAGATAGATAGATAGATAGATAGATAGATTTATTCATCCCGAATTTTGTGCACAATTATGTGCATTTAAACTACAGCACATGTGTACCACCGGGATACATTTGTTGTTGTGGAAACATGGCTGAACAACAGTGTACCAGACTATCCAGCTACCAGGCCTGCTAGCCCTGCTGTGTTGCCAGACACTCGTGGAGGTGGGCTGTGTTAACACGGACTGGTGCAGAAATGGGGTGCTTGTATCCAACTAACTGCTAACTGCTGGTGGAGTTTGTTACTGTTAAATGCCGACCATTCTCTATTCCACGCAAATTCACGGCCGTGTTTATACTCGGTGTTTACAGCCCACCAAGGGCTAATGCTAGTAGCTATGTGTTAGCTGAACTTTACGGAGCTTATAATGTGTGTGGACTAAATTTTTGTATGTCGTTTTTATATAATGTTGTTTTTCTATATTTTAAATGTGTAAGACCACTTGAGCCACGGTGAAACGTTGTTTCGTGTATATGGTTGAAATGACAATAAAACACACTTGAGTTAAGTTGACTGTCTCACTGTCTGTCTGTCTGTAAATGGTAGGCGTAGCTTGGGAGTGGACTCTAAAGCAGCGAAGCAAGTGCATTCTGGGATTTGGTGTCTTTCATCCACATGAGCCAAAAACACATTTTCTGGCTTTTCTCGGCCTAGAAGGCACCAATTTCTAAAACAATTTCAAATTTCTACTACATAAGTGACCCAACTTAAAGATATATTCATCTTTCCAACGGTGAAATATCCCTTTAATGCCGCCATATGTCTGTTACTGGTCCAAACGGGGCCCTCATCAAAAAAGACACTTGCCACCGGGCTGAACAACTTTTCTGGGGGAAACACTGACAAGATTTGTGATACAATTGCATAGCCTGTGCCCTTCTGCACCTCTCTGCCTGGATTCAAATGTACTTTTTCTCTTAGTTAGACTAGGGTTTGTTTCTTTAGGGCAGTGGACAAATAGAAGGACAGACCTCTCGTCTTTCTCTTCATCCTGCGTTCCCCTGCTCGGCAGCAAGGCACAAGGAGACAAAGGGTTAAAGTCAACATGCAGAAAGAGGGAGAACAACAGCTAGTACACAGGAAGAGAAGAGAAGAGAAGAGAAGAGAAGAGAAGAGAAGAGAAGAGAAGGTGTGGGGCATCAGGAGATTATCAGCAGTAGTGGTTTAGCCTGAAGCATACTGAACAGCACGGTGTCTCTTTGCTAAAGCCACTACAGGATCTCTCTATATCAAATTTGATCCAACAGATACAGTGACACTGGAACAAAAACACACAACAACAACCCACTTATGTTTTAAAAGATACTTTTTTACCCCACAATCCATACAACATTGTAATAAATTTGTATTAATACATATTTGATCTATCTGTCTCGATTCTGATCCAGACTCACCTCGTGGTTGGTGATCTTTTCGTCCTCTCACAATGGACGGCATCAAAAAACGCAGCGTTCCAAAATCTAAGAGTGTGCCTGGCAGAGAGAAGGGATAACATATTATAGTAACACACATCTGGTTAACCCAGCCACATCCAATTTCTCCAAGCAAAACATGAAGGCAGATGGCAGACTAAGCTGCAATATGATTCATACTACAATGCTTTGATGCATGCTTAATGTGGCCAGTCATTTCTATAACATCTAATCAAATCACACTCTACTTCAGTGGTTCCCAACATGAGGGTCAGGATGTCCTTAGATAAATCTGAGGGGCCACAACATGACTTAAAGTGGTAAAAAAGAGAAATATATTTCTGTTGCACAGATTTCTCTTAAATTCTTACATTTTATCTTGAGAAATACATGGCATTTTTAGCCACCTATATTTAAAGGTCCCATGGCATGAAAATTTGACTTTATGAGGTTTTTTAACATTAATATGCGTTCTCCCAGCATGCCTATGGTCCCCCAGTGGCTAGAAATGGTGATCGGTTTAAACCGAGTCCTGGGTATCCTGCTCTGCCTTTGAGAAAATGAAAACTCAGATGGACCAATCAGGAATCTTCTCCTTATGAGGTCATAAGGAGCAAGGTTACCTCCCCTTTCTCTGCTTTGCCCACCCAGAGAATTTGGCCCACCCATGAGAGAGAGAGAGAGAGAGACATCATGGCTTTCAAAGAGCAAAGTGGCAGTTGGTCAAGGCCAAACCCCCACCCTCCACCTTGCCACTAAGGGCTATATAAAAGAGACTTCAGATACAGTATTAGGGGACCACTAAGGGCTATATAAAAGAGACTTCAGATACAGTATTAGGGGACCACTAAGGTCTATATAAAAGAGACTTCAGATACAGTATTAGGGGACCACTAAGGTCTATATAAAAAGAGACTTCAGATACAGTATTAGGGGACCACTAAGGCCTATATAAAAGAGACTTCAGATACAGTATTAGGGGACCACTAAGGTCTATATAAAAGAGACTTCAGATACAGTATTAGGGGACCACTAAGGTCTATATAAAAGAGACTTCAGATACAGTATTAGGGGGACCACTAAGGCCTATATAAAAGAGACTTCAGATACAGTATTAGGGACCACTAAGGTCTATATAAAAGAGACTTCAGATACAGTATTAGGGGACCACTAAGGTCTATATAAAAGAGATTCAGATACAGCATTAGGGGACCACTAAGGTCTATATAAAAGAGACTTCAGATACAGTATTAGGGGACCACTAAGGTCTATATAAAAGAGACTTCAGATACAGTATTAGGGACCACTAAGGTCTATATAAAAAGAGACTTCAGATACAGTATTAGGGGACCACTAAGGCCTATATAAAAAGAGACTTCAGATACAGTATTAGGGGACCACTAAGGTCTATATAAAAGAGACTTCAGATACAGTATTAGGGGACCACTAAGGTCTATATAAAAGAGACTTCAGATACAGTATTAGGGGACCACTAAGGTCTATATAAAAGAGACTTCAGATACAGTATTAGGGGACCACTAAGGTCTATATAAAAGAGACTTCAGATACAGTATTAGGGGACCACTAAGGTCTATATAAAAGAGACTTCAGATACAGTATTAGGGACCACTAAGGTCTATATAAAAGAGACTTCAGATACAGTATTAGGGGACCACTAAGGTCTATATAAAAGAGACTTCAGATACAGTATTAGGGGACCACTAAGGTCTATATAAAAGAGACTTCAGATACAGTATTAGGGGACCACTAAGGTCTATATAAAAGAGACTTCAGATACAGCATTAGGGGACCACTAAGGCCTATATAAAAGCATCCAAAGAGCACCATGTCATGGGACCTTTAAGTCCCCTAAAAACTCAAAAAAGAAGGAAAAAAAATTCCTCAAGTCCAAGACAGGGATCAAGTAGGCACTAATTAGTTTTAAGGGGTCACAAGCTAAAAAGGTTGCCAACGACTGCTCTAGTTAAAGGAGTAGTACACTGAAAAGCAATTAAAAGTCAAAAGGTATAAAAAGGTGTCCAAAGAAACTTCTCAAACCACTCCTGCAGCATAAAGCAACGAAACGGTCTGCAGCGTTCTGAAAGCTGCCGGTTCACACCAATGAGACAAGATGAGACGGTGGATCGTCTCCATAACAACTCCTCTTTGTACTTCTGTTCTTACTCCTGATTTCCAGGCTTTTTTGGAGCAGATATATTATTTGTTTTGTCTAAATATGAATGTGGATAACGTTAGTGATATTGAGATGCTTGCTACAGTTGCATTTCCAGTGTTGACTTGCCATTTCGACCAGCTGTTGGTAACATAAAAATAAAATGGATTATGGATCATTTTATTTCTATAGCTTGTAGCCGACTTTACCAGCTGACTTCTCTATTGGCTGTTGAAACAGGAGATGTCTCTTACGTTCTAAAACCAGCCTCTGAGTCGCAGTGGGACCATCAGCTGGTTTGGGTCGAGCTGAGACGGGCCGGTTCAGACCGCTGAAAGTACTGTACTTAAGTACAAATATTGAGGTAATTGTACTTTACCTGAGTCTTTTCTTTTCATGCCACTTTCTACTTCTACCCCGCTACATTTCAGAGAGAAATATTGGACTTTTTACTCCACTACATTCATCTAGTTACTTTACACATTAAGATTTCTGCACACAAAACACATGTAGTTTATAAAATATTATAAATGAAACTAGCCAACTATATAACGGCCTACAAGTCCAGCTGAGATGATTAGACCATTAAACACTTGGTTTATTGACACAACTGTTGTGATCGTTTCCAGTTTCTAAAATGGGAGGATTTTTCTGCATTCAGTACTTTTACTTTTAATACTTTAAATACATTTTCCTGATGATACTTACATACTTTTACTTAACTAACATTTTCAATGCAGGACTTTTACTTGTAACAGAGTATTTTTACAGTGGCGTTACCTGTCCAGCACCAAACAAAATGCTAAGTTACAGTAGCAACTCGCTGGTGAACATAGTGAAGCATTCAACTTCTCTCATTACTCTCGTTTCCAGCATTTTAATAATAATAATAATAATAATAATAATAATAATAATAATAATAATAATATGTTGCACAACATAATGAGCTTGTGATTCAGGAGAGTTCACGGTGAAGCTCAGAGCTCCTGTATCTGTTCTACGTGGCCAGAGTTTCCTCAACCTACCAGATGGGTTGCTGCTTCAGGTGGGTGTACAGGTACACCTTCTCTCCTTTCTTTACCTCTGGAACCTCAGACACTGGGATGGAAGAGAACACATCACAGGCACTTATTCAACTCAATTAATTTCTAACTCACATTTGGAAACATAACAGAGAAGTTTAACAGGAGACAAAAAAGCTGTTTTTGCAGTAGGTTTTGGTACATCATACCTGGTGATTTGGGCTTTGTCTCAACTGGGCTTTCCCCATCCCTAGAAATGAGAATGCGGTAGGAAAAAGAGAAAAGAATATAAACTATATACGACGCTGTTACAAAAAAAACCTCAAAGGATATGTATCTGCTCACTCAGTCTTGGGAGCCATTGAGCCCCTTAGCTTGCTCTCTAGGCCTCCAAAGAAGCCCTTGACATCAGTTTTAGATGTGGTTTTGAGGAGGCGCTCAGCGGCATCTTTCTTCACAGACAGCCAGGAGTTGGCCTTGTTGATGTACGAGTCCAGACCAGCTGGAGGACCGCCACGATCCAGCAGCTCCGAGGGAGATGGCTGGGACTTCCCTGAGCAAGACAAGAGCAGAGAGGTCAAAGTCATGGCATCATTGAAACCCTTTTTTTTTTTTTTTATATATATGTTTTAAAGCCCCACAAGGCAAATGTGCTAAAACATCAATCTGTCTTTTTAACTCGATGTCCCTGTGGTGTCCTTGGTCTAAGGCATCACAGATGCCAGCCTAACAGTGTAGAGCAGGGGTCTTCAATGGTTTTTAGGCCAAGTTCCCCTTAACTGAGAGAGAGACAGATCAGGGACCCCCTATAAAATTAAGTTGCATAATGTGTGGGCAGCCTAAAGCCTTTATACATACCTTATAGAATACTAAGCTATTCAAATAATGTTTGTTGGTATGATTTTATAAATCATGTGTTAATGTTAAACATACATGTGGCACAGTGAATCCTTAGGATGAACTGGATCTGTGGGTGGCTACCTAAGAGACTTGCCTCAACTAAGGTCTAGACTTGACATAACCTATGACTTGATTTAATGTCTCAAGTCCACATCTCTGGTACTAATTGTACAGTTGACAGACATCAGCGTACAACATTTACCAAAAGCTACATGTTGTTTTAGCCTCGGAGGGAAGGTAATCACAGGTGTTCATATTCTGAGACACCATGTGGCATTTAGAAAAAAATGTGCCTCAGTGAGCTAGAAATGAAAACAATTAGTCCATCAGCTTTGGATGAATCAAATAGACTTCTAGCCGTATAATAAATAAATAAATAACTGTAAACATAAACACATTACTCTTCCTTTGGATCAGGTATGTTTTATTTGTAGTTTGCAAGCAGACCTTTTGTAGCCATTTACCACTGTGCAAAATTGCCTGTAGTGCAGCTTTACTTATGTGCTAAAAAAACAAAATGATAGCAGACCTGACTGCAGACGGATGTTGAAGCAATGTACTGTGCCACTAATCACTCAAAGCTTCCTGCTTGCACAAACACTACCGTCATGCAACCGCACAAAGCCATTGCACTTGTGTTTGTGGTGTTGCTGCAGAAGAAACCACAGGGCCAGCCTGTGGTGCTAACACTCTGAATCACCACTGATGACAGATATTTATCGGGTTTTCTTTTGCTGTACAAGCATCTTACCAGAAAATGACTTTGGCAGAAGTTAAAGTCTCCTTTTAGAATATTACTTCAGTAAAAGTCTTAAAGTATCTGATATTTACTGTACTTAAGTATCACAAGTAATTTATGATATTAAATGTACTATGTAAGTATTAGAAGTAAAAAAAAAAAACTTTGATTATGAACTTAATTGTGGCTTCCTCATAGTGAAGCCTAATATTCAGGGTTTCCACACTTTCTTAAACATCAAGTCCATTAAGAAAAAAACAGAAACAGAATTTTATTTTTTGTGAGAAAGAGTCTTTCACTCCGACATACAAAAACATTTCTTGTAAGTAACGAGTAACTAAAGCCCTATTCGCACGGGATAAGTATTACCTGGTGACCTCCAGTCATTTGTAATAATTGCGGAGGTTGTCTGTGATCTTAATCCCGTGCGAATCGGTCATGTCTGTAATTTGTAAAGTAATAATTCCCCCGCAAATGACCTACCATATTTCGCTGAAAACGGAGGTCATGTGATAATATTAGTCCTGTGCGAATCGGCATCTCTGCTTTGTCCAGGATTTGGCGGGGCGTTTTTGTTTTTTCAAGGTACCTATTTCCTTCTTTTGCGCCTTTTTATCCATCTTTGGCGAAGAATGGAGGGTGCGTTGGAGTGTTTTGACAGTGTTTTGGGTGCTGGGTCATGTCGCTATACATCATATACAATTTGCAGAAAGAGAAAGATGAAAACCACCACAAGTGCGAAGACAAAAAGAATGATTAGATGGCGATGGATGACATGTATAGCAGCATGCGGTAAATATATTTTTTATGTTTGTATCATACATCTAGCGATAACGACAAGACATCTCCAAGCAATAGCTTATCAAAAATAATGCACAATCAAGCGAGGGGGCTCACTTCATAATTAGAGGTTAATGTTACAAATAAATCAAGCGTAAAGCTTGAGCTAATAGATTTTAACCTGGTGAAATGTTTAGTTTTATCCATCTAACCGGACCCTGCTGACACCACCTGGAGAAAAAAGTGAGAGAAAGAAAAAGCAGAGGTCGCAGTTCGGACGATGACTGACTACCCGGTTGAGATTGTGTGTGTGTGTGTGTGTGTGTGTGTGTGTGTCCTCGAGATCTGACCACACACAAACACACATAGCAGAGCTACCCACACCCAGGTTTCTACTGTTACTTAATGTCAGTAAATTCGAGTAAAATCACAGGCTTCGCTTATCCCGTTCGAATGCGCCAGATGACACTCAGACGTGGGGGGGTAATTTATAATTCACACGAGGTCCCTAGATAATACTTATCCCGTGCGAATAGGGAAGATGCTTAGGGGAGATGTAGTGGAGTAAAAGTAAAAGTTTCCAGAAATATAAATAATGAAGTAAAGTACAGATACGTGAAAATTCTACTTATGTACAGTAATGAAGTCTTTGTACTTGGTTACTTTACAACATGCCTTTAAATGTGTCCAGTCGAAGGCTCAACCTCGCTGTGTTTATGTTAAAACAGTTTGAAAAGAAAAGTCCCTCTGAGGGCCCTGACACACCAGGGACACGATAAGTCAGCGGTCAGAGTTGGGCAGACAACGAGCGGCCTTGTTTTTGCAGCGTGTCCCGCCACGGTGTGTCCCACTGCTAGTCGAACCTTGCTAGCTTTTTTTCGGCCGATTCGACACGTTGAATCGGCGTCTGAGCTGTCAGTCTACTAAAATTACACTAAATTAGTTACATTTTACAACTTAATGTTTCATTTACACACTCTTGTCACAGCGTAGGAAAGTAAATTGCTATCGCTAGATAAGTGACAACTTTGTTCGGCTCATTTTCTGTAACCAGTGTAGCATGAAAGCAGGTTGGTTGGAATTAGCAAGCTAGCTAACTAGCCGGCCAGCTGCAGCGTGACAAACCTGCCAGACACAGAGTTTAAAGACGACAGAAAGATTGAATGAGACCTTACCACTGTAGTAGTATGTGAAGCACATAGTCATGAGGTTTTTGGCTGGGCTGTAGTCATCCATCTGATAACATCTGTGAACACACCATTTCTTTAGAGATGATCCTGTCATGTCCTCAAAGTTAGAATTAATGTAATTTACTGGAACCTTTTCACTAAAAGGACAAGTAGGTGATATGCTGTATGTTTTCTTATTGTCAGCAAATCCTATGAAAAGACACAGCCCACAATGAGTTTATCCTACTAGTAAGTGCTGTCGGTGTTTCCAAAACATAAGGCATTATCTTCCTCTGTGCCACAGAGCTCAATTGTTGTCCAAAAACTATTAAAAAGGCATAACTGAGCCACAATGTTACACTGGGTGACATGTTCCTTCATTACCATGGAACCCACACACACACACACTGTAGTTAATCCCACATACACCATCCTGCTGCCAGATACACTCAATAGAGCATCAAATGAGTATTAATCAGACACTGAAAATAGTCCCCATAACTATTTTTGGTATTAAGAGCTTTTTGTATTTTCATGGGCAAAGCTGACATTAACAACTTTATATATGATCACCGGCCTTATCCTTCACAGTCAAACAGGATTAGACAATTACAGTATGTTGGTGTCAACAAAGTCAACCACATACAGTATGGACTCACTCAAACAGGACAACTGCAAAAGACTGCACCAGTCTGTAGAAGGTGGCTTCACTCACACATTTAGAGTGGCAGCGCTGTGAAAACAGTATGACACCGAGTTAGAAACATGTTCAGGAAATCTTAGTGTAAAGACCCCAACAACTATCACTTAAGTTACACAAAAAAGCTTCATAGATTCAAAAAAAGTTTTAGGACTCCATCACTACTTGTTTTTATGAGATATTTGGGTTTGATTTCCTGCATTCATGTAGGCTTTTTTTTCACTCAAATGTGTGACTAAATTCATGTATGTAGGTGCCCAACAAGAACCTGTAATTCCTTGGCCAATGCATTTGGAATATTGCAGTTATTTTTTCCTTAAAAGGTCACGTATGACGTCTGACTAGTTACCATTTCATAATTTCCCCATATTCACCTGTGCGCTGACGTATTTGGCAAACCACTCCCTGCCTTTGCCATTCTCTCCACTGCACAGCTCTCCAAAACGAGCCTTCTCTTCCTGGTCAAAGTCCTCCCTGTGAAAACATGGTCCAATAACTCATTACAGCACAGAAAAGACAGTCGCTTCACAGCTGGTTTTTATTATCTTAATGATGTATCAGACTGATTTTACTATTCAGAGAAATGACTGTGTTCCATTGAGAGTCTGACACAGAAAATGTCAGTATCTGACAGCTAAACAGAACTAATAAACAGAAAAAATTGATGAAATTATCAAAAATGATAAGATAGATCTACATACAAGACCTGACTTGTGAACAACAATGAAAGAAAAACACGCAATGTTTGTTTTGTTAGCAATGTCAAGATGTGTGCAACTCAGCAGTGGCACACATTGTTTCCATTTCACCAAGATGAACTCAAGCACCAAGCTGTTAATCTAGGGGATTTCGAACAGTAGTAGTTCAACATTTTTTAAAGAGTATAGATGATTTTTTCCCGCCATTTCTAGTATTTGTGCTAAGCTAACCGCTGCTGGTGGTAGCTTCATATTTAGAATACATTACAGACAGGACAGTAGCATCAATCTCCTCATATCACTCTCAATAAGAAGCACACTTTCTCCACAGAGTAATGACCTTAAGAACCAAACTGGTGAGCTAGAAGTCACAGTGTCATGGATCAAGGATGGATGAGTCATTCCACGCATGCTACCCCAACATCTATTGCTGATATGCAAAGCAAAGGAAAAGCAAATGTGAAAAGCTGGGGAGGCTAACAATATTTATCTATTGATTTGTATGTGCTTTTATTTCCACTGTCAAAGCACTTTGTAAACTAAACTGTTTTTAAAAGGTGCTATACAAGTGGACATTTTTCAGTAGCAGTCAGGCAAGCTTTGTACTACTGAAATACCAAGACACACAGTGGTGAACAGCATCACAACAACAACACAGGAAGGCTAGAGATGATTAGGAATCTACTAACAGGGTCCTGTCATAAAGGATGACTAGACCAAAGAAGGTAACGAAAGCGTAGGTCATCACAAGGAGACTGCAGACTTGGAATTCTCATAGCAAGAAGTTAATTATTTCAAACAAGATGGATTATCTGTAGGCCACCAGATGGCAAATTACCCAACAAAGATACAGTACTCAGCACGGTCACAAATGATCGGGCCTGCAGCAAAAATGAAAGAAAAAGTTCAATAAATGTCTGTGAAATGAAATACAAAGGTACCCTGATATTTAGAAGCGCCCTTTAAACATTTCACCCTGCTCACATTTGATTTCTTGTCAAATATTCATGCGTCGGTTGGACTGCTGTCCCCCATGGGCTTCTGCTGGTGAGTCAGAGGAATCTCTGACCGGGTGAATGTTTTCAAGTTATTCCGGGTGACAAACATGTAGCAGTGCTGATCTGAATATAAGTGAATAGACAGCCTAAAGCAGGAGAAATTGCTGGCAACACACAGTCAGGAACAAGGAAAAAGTGGTGACAAAACAAATCACTCCATCAACAAACTAAAATTACCACCTTGCATTTGTATGCCTCCGCCAACCAGTGCAGTAGTTGCAGTTTATATCCACGTCTGTCCAGACTTACATAACATACAGTCTGTAGTGATGACTTTGAAGGAGTTTAATAAATTATTAAGTGTTGTATAAGTGTATTTTTTTGGCAAAATGTGGATCCTTTACACACATCTTCAACCAAGCAGCACAGAAGATCTATAAATCACAGTTTCATGCTGGTCATCCAAGATTAGTGTCATGGAATCAGTATCCGACCACACTCTACCCTTCTGTCCCTGAGTTATAGTACAGTTAGGAAACGCACTTTTAAAATTGACCTTTGACCTTTTGGATTTTAAATGTCATCACTTCATTGTTTCACCCTATTAGACATTTGTGTAAAATGTCATAATTTAGTGTAGAAATTATTGAGTTGTGGCCAAAAATGCTTGCAAATTTGAAGCATTTCCCTCCAGCAGTTTCTGAGATATGAGGTTCACAAGAACGGGACAGACAGAAGGATGGACTGGAGGACGGGGCGGACAACCTAAAAACATCATGCCTCTGGCTACGCCTGTCGCCGTCGGAGAGGCATAAAAAAATAAGGGTGAGGACAGAAAAGTTTCGAGAAGGCCTGCTGTTAGTTATCAAATAATGGGAAAGTGTAAGAAATACACAGTTGTGCTGTGCTGAGGAGCTACCATTAAGGTTATTGATGCCAGAGGGTTCAACACGTTGTCTGAGAGTCACATAGCTGAGCCTGGCCTTCCTGGCAGACCCTCAGGTCCATCTAGCGCTCTCTGAGATGAGCTGATGTAGCTGGGGGGCACCTTCAGCCTTCAGCTCTTCCCCTGCATCCATAATATGGTGGCTGCCATCCAGCCACACAACGGGTCTCCTTATTGTACTGAACATTCACCAATGCTGGGCACATTTCAATGACCTGCACATTTCAGTATAAATCTTAATGTTCTTCTGGACATAGCAATTCCATCTGCAAATATGATTATATTGAAATAATAAAACAGGGTCTCTCTCTCTCTCTCTCTCTCTCTCTCTCTCTCTCTCTCTCTCTCTCTCTCTCTCTCTCTCTCTCTCTCTCTCTCTCTCTCTCTCTCTCTCTCTCTCTCTCTCTCTCTCTCTCTCTCTCTCTCTCTCTCTCTCTCTCATGGAGGAAGGTCTGGCAATGCGAGACTACGGCACTATCGATGAGGACTCAGACTCAGTTGCCTGCTTGTCGGTTAACGAAAATAAAATCTAAAATAAGCATCCTTACCACACATTCTTCTTCTTTGTCAAGACCTGGTGCCTACATTACCCACTAACCACATTTCAGGAGATTCAGGTGTGTTATGCTAGTTGTGGCTAATGTAGCCTTGTGACGCTAGCCTCAAGGAGAGATGAGGAGCGGGCTACAGAGGTCTATTTTAATACATTTTCTGTCAAGTGACTAATCAGTGAATTGACTAATTATTTCACTGATATACAATATATATATGCAAACATTTTTGTGTATCATTAATATGTATGTTTTATTTTATCTCTTTTAAAGTAGGTTGATTGTTAGGAGATAAATAAATAAAATGTAGAAATGTGATAGTGTAAACAGTACAAATGTATTTTTTTATATTTTTACAGATATTCCTCCATCTTTTTATCTGAAAATGTATTAGTATTTACAATAATGAGTCACTGATGCTTATTACTATTACTACATTTACTTTTTACTACTAGTATCTAGCATTCTGCAAGAACTTGCTATGCTTTTCATTAGAGAAATAATGGTCTATTTCTTCAGTAAAAAAAGAAATGGTTACAATTTTGTGCAAAAGTGATTATAGCATCTTTCAAATTATTATGATGGAATTTTGCTTTCAATTTGTCAATCATGTTGCTTTTGACTGATAGAATGATTCTTTTAAGTAAACATACAGTACATATATTTAAAAAAAAAAAAAACAGTTCTTCCTTACTTTCCGTGAAACACCTTCTCCACATAAGCCTTCATGAAGTGCCTCCTCTCCACCGTCTGAGTGTCAGCGTCTTCTCCACTGTGAGCGGACGAAGAGGACGACCTCCTCAGCTCCCACATGTGAGAGGGCGGGTCCATGTCGTTCTCGCTGTCTGCCGACTCTGTAGCATCGCTGTCATTGTCTCCTTCCTCTTGGTGGTGTTGGCGGTGGTGGTGAGTGCTGGGCTTATTTGGCGCTATGGGCTCTGGCAGTAAGGGCTGCTGGTGGACTCCCATCGAAGGTGTCTGCTCTGGTGAGAAAATGTCTCTCTGGCCTTGGTGTTGGCCTCCATCTTTGCTTAGAGCTGTGGCCTCTGAGGGCAGGTCAAAGTCTATTAGGTTGTCCACTGCTACGCCCTCCATGTTGGCAATAAGCTCTGCAATAGTGTTTTTAGAATGAACTATTCAGTGCTCTGCAGGAACATGAGAGTGGTCGCAGGTGTAGGTGCTAGTTGGAAGTTTCAACTGTATTATTGGGTTTTGGTTTTGATTTTGCAGACCCTCCCAACCCCTGAGGGTGCCGACATCAAGTGAACTCACAAACCCAATGCATCTGTGAATAAAGGAAGGAGATAATTAGCATTGTGATCTTTTACATTCAGTTCAAAATGTACTAGGCAATCTAATAGACCTAATGAAGCTAGTTAGTTCCTTTTTATTCCCATATATCATGCAGATAACAGGAAGTTGAAACCATTGATGGAAAACCAGAAAGACAGGAAACTCAAATCTTAAACTTCGTATCTGTCAAACTATTTCCCACAATCAGAAACTCTATCTATTGTGTCACAGCATTGTACTCAACATTGGTCTGATTCTAGATACATTAACCAGATATAGCACAGTCTCATACTGCAGACTCCCACACAGGGCTTGCCAAGAACTTTTAGGCCAGACCCCGTCCTTCATTCACACACATCCTGCACTCTGTCCTCGAGCTAATCTGCTGTAGCCCCTTTGGTCCTCTGACTGAACACACACACACACACACACACACACACACACACACACACACACACACACACACACACACACACACACACACACACACACACACACACACACACACACACACACACACACACACACACACACACACACACACACACACACACACACACACACACACACACACACACACACCCGGGGGCTACTGTATGTTTGGGTTACAGCTTTCAAGATTATTAGGTAATATAAGTATTTAGACCCAGGGTGACACAAGACACACACAGACACACACAGACACACACAGACACACACAGACACACACAGACACACACAGACACAGCATGAGGGCAGAGATAAACACACACAAGCACAGAAACATGTATATGTAAAAATATCAAAATTAGAGCTGCAAAGATTAATCGATTAGTTGTCAACTCTTAAATTAACTATTTACCAACTATTTTGATAATCGACGATAAAAGACAAAAGTAAAAATTCTTTGATGTCAGCTTAAATGTGAATATGTTCTAGTGTCTTCTCTCCTCTGGGACAGGAAACTGAATATCTTTGAGTTGTGGACAAAACACGACATTTGAGGACGTCATCTTGGGCTTTTGGGAAACACTGATCCACATTCCACCAAACAACTAATCGAATAATCGAGAAAATAATCAACAGATTAATCAACTATGAAAATAATCGTTAGTTTCAGCCCTAATCAAAATGAAGACATGATATAAGCAAATTATCTCATTGCCTCTTTTTCTTTTCTTAAATCCTAAAATTTCTGGTCACCTCACAACTGTGTCATTCTGGAGGAAATGTTATGTAGGCTTCTTCAGCCACAACAGTCAGGCTTTAGACCTGCTTATTGTAACTGCTGCAACTACTGTTGCTAATGAGATTGTTACCTCCCTTGATGAAAAGCAACATTATGCTGTTTGTAAATCTATTTTAAATGCCCAGAAAACATTTTCTTACATAGCTTCTTACCTACATGAACACATTATTCATGATGGGAACAGTTTTTTTTAATGTAACATAAGAGATTTCCAGTGTTGGGCAGTAGCAGTGCTACAAGTAGGGGCGTTACTAGGTTAACTACATTTGTCTGTAGCGTTGCTGTTTTTTGAATAAAAAAAGCTTTTCAGTAGCTTAGCTTTATTTTTGATCAGGTAGTGCGGTAGAATTCACACAAGCTACATTTTTCTGAGCATTTCTGAAGCTCTCTTATGAAGTCTCTATACAAAATGAATAACTACCATACTTTGGTGGTTAGTCAAAATTATTTGTTTAAATTTTAACCACACCCTCGACCTTGAGCTAGAATATGGAATCAAAATTGAAGATTTAATAGTATACTGCAGAATCCTTTATTATCAGATAATTTTTTAATAACTTTCGAATTCCTATTACCAGACCATAAGAAATTAAATAAAAGTTTCTACACTAGATGCCTATCTGACACTGCTATAACTAAATTTAAGGAAGATATTCCAACAGCACTTAACTCAATGTCGTGCCTTAATATAACAGGAGGACCTTTATGTTAATTTTAGTCCCTCCCAACTTAATAATTTCGTAGACGCTGCTACGACCTGCCTACGGACAACTTTAGACTCGGTCGCTCCTCTCAAAAAGAAGACGATGAAGCAAAGGAAACTAGCACCTTGGTATAACTCCCAAACTCGCAAATTAAAACAAATCTCACGAAAACTTGAAAGTAAATGGCGTTCCACTAAACTGGAAGAATCTCGTGTAGATTGGCAAGAAAGTCTCAAAACCTATAGGAAGGCCCTCAGAATTGCCAGATCAGACTATTACTCTTCACTAATAGAAGAAAATAAGAACAACCCAAGGTTTCTTTTCAGCACTGTAGCCAGGCTGACAGATAGCCACAGCTCTAGTGAGCCTTCTATTCCTCTAGCACTGAGTAGTGATGACTTCATGAGCTTCTTTAATGATAAAATTATAACAATTAGAGATAAAATGTATCACCTTTCGCCCTCAACTTCTAACAGCTCACCATTGGGCACAGGAGGACTGGAGAGAACGATAAGACCTGATACATACTTATGCTGCTTTTATCCTATGGACCTTCAACAATTAATGTTAAAGGTTCAGCCAAGCCAACTACCTGTCTCTTAGACCCTATTTCAAGGAGGCTACTTAAAGAAGCACTACCTGTGGTCAACACCACAATACTAAACACGATCAATTTGTCTTTATTAACAGGTCATGTACCACAGTCATTTAAAATAGCAGTGATAAAACCTATTCTGAAAAAACCTACCCTCGATCCTGAAGTCTTAGCCAACTATAGACCTATATCTAACCTTCCCTTTCTCTCCAAAATCCTTGAGAAGGTAGTCGCTAACCAACTATGCGACTTTCTACATAGGAACAATCTATTTGAAGGCTTCCAGTCAGGATTTAGAATGCATCATAGCACAGAGACGGCACTGGTGAAAATTACTAACGACCTTCTAACTGCTAATCTTAGTGCTGTATTCGACACTATTAACCATACCATCCTGTTACAGAGACTGGAACACTTAGTGGGCATTAAAGGAAACGCACTAAGCTGGTTTAAGTCCTATTTCTCTAAGCGATCCCAATTTGTTAACATTAACGATAAACCCTCCAAGTACGCTAAAGTTAGCCATGGCGTTCCTCAAGGCTCAGTGCTTGGACCAATTCTATTTTCCTTATATATGCTTCCTCTAGGTAATATTATTAGGAAACACTCAATTAACTTTCACTGTTACGCAGCCGACGACCAATTATATCTGTCAATTAAGCCAGACGAAAGTGGTCAGTTAGCTAAACTTCAAGCGTGTATTAAAGATATAAAATCCTGGATGACCCACAATTTCCTGATGTTAAACTCAAACAAAACTGAAGTTATTGTGATGGGACCAAAGCACCTCCGAACTTCATTATCTAAAGACATAGCTACTCTGGATGGTATTGCCCTGGCCTCCAGCACTACTGTCAGAAATTTAGGAGTTATTTTTGATCAGGATATATCCTTCAACGCCCACTTAAAACAAACCTCGAGAACATCCTTTTTCCATCTTCGTAACATTGTCAAAACTAGGAATATCCTGTCTCAAAACGATGCTGAAAAACTAGTCCATGCATTCGTTACTTCTAGGCTAGACTACTGTAATTCCTTATTATCAGGTTGCTCAAATAAGTCCCTTAAGACTCTCCAGCTAATCCAGAATGCTGCAGCGCGTGTTCTGACGAAAACTAAGAGAAGAGATCATATTTCTCCTGTATTAGCTTCTCTGCATTGGCTTCCTGTGAAATCTAGGATCGAATTTAAAATCCTCCTCCTGACCTACAAAGCTCTAAATGGTCAAGCACCATCATACCTAGAAGAGCTCCTAGTACCTTATTGTCCTATTAGAGCACTACGCTCCCAGAATGCGGAGCTACTTGTGGTTCCTAGAGTCTCTAAAAGTAGACAGGGGGCCAGAGCCTTCAGTTACCAGGCTCCGCTCCTGTGGAACCAGCTCCCACTTTGGGTTCGAGGGGCAGACACCGTCACCACATTTAAGAGTAAACTGAAAACCCTCCTCTTTGATAAAGCTTATAGTTAAGGAGTGAGGAGTTGCAGCGTCTGCCTAACCGGCCCATCTGCTTCTCTTCGTAGTCATCAGTTTTATTTATCATATAATCAATAATATAGCGAGAGTAGAGGGAGGCGGGCCAGTACAACCCGATCCGGCAGGGGAGAGTTCAAGCCCGATCCGGCACCTCTCTCTAAGCTAACCTGCCTCTCTTAGTTATGCTATCATAAATCTAGACTGCCGAGGAAGTTCCTTCCTTCCTACGACACACTGAGCTGCTCTCTCCTCTCTTTTTTTCATTTGTTTCCTTTTGTATGCATCCTGTCCCAGAAATGCTTGTTACTAACCTAGCTCTGGGGAGTTTACTCCCCGGAGTCCTTTTGTTTCTTCTCCGCAGAGCTTTGCTCTGCGATTCTCTGCAATTCCCGGCCGCGTCCTGCTGCATCCTGCTGCATCCGCCGCATCCACCCATGCTCTGCAGTGCCACATTACATCCCGCAACGCTCTGCTGTGATGTTCATATGCACAGAGTAGTCAGGATCCGGTATAGGAGACTGCACTACTCAGTATGACAGGATGTGCCCTGCTAGGACATGAACTTCCACGATGACCTTCGAAGTCACTGTTCCATTATCTTTAATGTGACTATTATGTGCCACTGTTCATCACACCCCCAACCGGCCCCGTCAGACACCACCTATCAAGGGTCTGGGTCCACCGAGGTTTCTTCCTAAAAGGGAGTTTCTCCTCGCCACTGTCGCAATAGCCACTGCTAATGCTTGCTCTTGAGGGAATTACTGTAATTGTTGGGGTTTTGGAATTTATAGAGTGTGGTCTAGACCTACTCTATCTGTAAAGTGTCTCGAGATAACTCTTGTTATGATATGATACTATAAATAAAATTGAATTGAAATTGAATTAAACTGTATGTGTATATAGCTACAGAGTGGGCCTTGTAAACGTATTACTTTTTAAACCGCCAATCATATAGATAAATAGATAGTGTACCTAATTATCCCATAGGGATTACAGCAGCCACTTGACTTACATTTAAAATCCAAAAACAAGAGTTTGAGTTTCTCAATGAGCAATTGAGTGCACCATAAGTTAACAAGATGCACCTGAAGGCACCATGGAGTCCTTTCGGAGCCCACATGCTTTACCGTTGTTTTTTTTACATAACTCACAGGGTTATTTTTAAAACATTTTTAGGGAAGGCAAAAATGTTGCCTCAACGGTGATATCAGGGAAGCAGGAGGATTTTCCAGTTGTGTGTTGTGTTGCTGAGCAGGCGGCAGAGCCCCTTAGTAAGTCATGATTCCCTGCTGAGGATGGATGACAGCGGTACAATCACCTGCCGGCCAGTGACGTCGTTTGGCGTGATTAATGTGTCCTGTCCTCTCACACACACACACACACACACACACACACACACACACACACACACACACACACACACACACACACACACACACACACCTACCTCAGTAAATCAGCGTTCCTTCACACAGACAGCAAAGGCTGCAGTATTTCTGCTTCCATGAGCAAGAAGGGGAGCTCCCACTAAACACCCTTCCTCCAACACACACAGTGACAACCCAACCCCACACAAACACAGAGTACACTATCATAAGAGTATACTGAAAAGATACTGAAAAGCTTGAGTGATTTGGTGGAGAGGATCTCTGCTTGTTGCTATCAGCTGTGCAACACAACAGCATCACAAGACCCGTCCTGCGCTCTTTTCTCATCTCCAGTATGCTGCATTTAGCATGATTCACACATGGAAGCCAGCGCTGTTACGCAACGTGCCCCCGTGCCTCTCCCACCCCCAGGAAATATTATTCACCACACTTTTCCGCAAAAACATCAGTTGAGCAAGATATGAGCGAGGTGTTGTCACCCTCAACACTCCATCTCTGTTACTCCGGCTTAATGAGCCACATGCGGCAAATGCAAAATAATAAATCAGCTTTTCTTTCGTGTCAGATACAGTATTATAGAATATCAATTCAGCATAGGGACAAGGTGCTTTCAAAGTCCCCTTCTCAGGCCACTAGTCCATTAACCAAAGTGCCCTCTCAAGCATTCCTGAACAAAGCTCAGCCTGATGGAGGTGGGAACTTATATCCAACTTGGGACTTCCCTGACCCACAATCCTTTAACTTCCTTGTGTGATTTGAGAGGGTAAGTTGCTCAGTATCCCCATTATTGGGTCTACTGGGATGTCTGAGTCACCAAAACAAAAGCAGTGAGTACATTCTTTGTCTTCCCACTTTTGATACTTTGGCTCATTATGCTCCACTGCTGGAAACAAGCCCAGTCCTCCTCTTAACAACATGTGATTTGAACCTTCGCTTCCATGTAAGTGATTTTAAGGTTGTTATAATCCCATTGCACACCGTCTGACAGTATTATAAATATAAATATTCTCTAACCACTTTTTCAACTCTTACTTGTTGTGTCATTTTATACACAAAATTCACAATGTTCAGCTGACATATGTGGCATCTTTGGAAACTTTAGAATCTCCACTTGATTTCAAAATAAAGTTCTATGGTTTTGAACACTGTCTGGCTAAACAGCACCTGATGACTGACACATCAGCAGGTCAGAGTTGTGGGAGGGGTTTTAAGAACATTTCAATACCATATTGAAAAGTACTCAGTACAAAAAAAGTCCTGGATTAAATTTTTTTTTTTATTAAAAATTAAATGTCTTTCACATACATAAAAAGGTACAGCAAAGAACTAAACATATCAAAAGTAAAAGTAGCCTACTCATTGTGCACTGTTATATCATTAAGAAAATCACGTTATTGGATTTTTATTATTGATACATTGTAAGCAGCATTTTTTGTAGCATCTGGTTGAGATTAATTTGAACTACGTTATATATTGTATGTTGTTTTCTATAACAATGCATTCATATATATATATATATATATATATATATATATATATATATATATATATATATATATATATGAATGCATTGTTATAGAAAAACACATATATATATATATATATATATATACTTACCATATCAATCTGCAAAGGATGTACATTTTAGGGGAGTAAAACGTACAATGTCACTCTGAAGTAAGTAGCATCAAATTTTATGCTTAAAGCTCCATTGTGTAATGTTTTGAGTTGATTCTTAGCAAAACCCCCTTTATTCTTTCACCAATATGTGCTCATTCATGTGTAATTACTTCCACCAACTAATCAAAGTATTCTCGTACGCGTAGTATCTGACATTCAGAATCATTCAGAATACATACGAGCGACTCGCTCGAATGGCGGCAGCCATGTTGCACCTCCATCTTTATAATACATTAACCAAAGAGGGACATACCTCCATCTTTATAATACATTAACCAAAGAGGGACATACCTCCATCTTTAATATACATTAACCAAAGAGAGACATACCTCCATCTTTATAATACATTAACCAAAGAGGGACATACCTCCATCTTTATAATACATTAACCAAAGAGAGACATACCTCCATCTTTAATATACATTAACCAAAGAGGGACATACCTCCATCTTTATAATACATTAACCAAAGAGGGACATACCTCCATCTTTATAATACATTAACCAAAGAGGGACATACCTCCATCTTTACAATACATTAACCAAAGAGGGACATACCTCCATCTTTAATATACATTAACCAAAGAGAGACATACCTCCATCTTTATAATACATTAACCAAAGAGAGACATACCTCCATCTTTATAATACATTAACCAAAGAGAGACATACCTCCATCTTTATAATACATTAACCAAAGAGGGACATACCTCCATCTTT
The DNA here is from genome assembly GCF_010015445.1 of Perca fluviatilis. Taxonomy (NCBI): domain Eukaryota; kingdom Metazoa; phylum Chordata; class Actinopteri; order Perciformes; family Percidae; genus Perca; species Perca fluviatilis. The sequence continues at coordinate 41,820,860 of NC_053119.1, forward strand.
ATAATACATTAACCAAAGAGGGACATACCTCCATCTTTAAAATACATTAACCAAAGAGAGACATACCTCCATCTTTAATATACATTAACCAAAGAGAGACATACCCCCATCTTTATAATACATTAACCAAAGAGGGACATACCTCCATCTTTAAAATACATTAACCAAAGAGAGACATACCTCCATCTTTAATATACATTAACCAAAGAGAGACATACCTCCATCTTTATAATACATTAACCAAAGAGGGACATACCTCCATCTTTAATATACATTAACCAAAGAGAGACATACCTCCATCTTTAATATACATTAACCAAAGAGAGACATACCTCCATCTTTAATATACATTAACCAAAGAGAGACATACCTCCATCTTTATAATACATTAACCAAAGAGAGACATACCTCCATCTTTATAATACATTAACCAAAGACGGACATACCTCCATCTTTAAAATACATTAGCCAAAGAGGGACATACCTCCATCTTTAAAATACATTAGCCAAAGAGGGACATACCTCCATCTTTAATATACATTAACCAAAGAGGGACATACCTCCATCTTTAAAATACATTAGCCAAAGAGGGACATACCTCCATCTTTAAAATACATTAGCCAAAGAGGGACATACCTCCATCTTTATAATACATTAGCCAAAGAGGGACATACCTCCACCTTTAATATACATTAACCAAAGAGAGACATACCTCCATCTTTAATATACATTAACCAAAGAGGGACATACCTCCATCTTTATAATACATTAACCAAAGAGGGACATACCTCCATCTTTATAATACATTAACCAAAGAGGGACATACCTCCATCTTTATAATACATTAACCAAAGAGGGACATACCTCCATCTTTAATATACATTAACCAAAGAGGGACATACCTCCATCTTTAAAATACATTAACCAAAGAGAGACATACCTCCATCTTTAATATACATTAACCAAAGAGAGACATACCTCCATCTTTAATATACATTAACCAAAGAGAGACATACCTCCATCTTTATAATACATTAACCAAAGAGAGACATACCTCCATCTTTATAATACATTAACCAAAGACGGACATACCTCCATCTTTATAATACATTAGCCAAAGAGAGACATACCTCCATCTTTATAATACATTAACCAAAGAGAGACATACCTCCATCTTTATAATACATTAACCAAAGAGGGACATACCTCCATCTTTATAATACATTAACCAAAGAGGGACATACCTCCATCTTTAAAATACATTAACCAAAGAGAGACATACCTCCATCTTTAATATACATTAACCAAAGAGAGACATACCTCCATCTTTATAATACATTAACCAAAGAGAGACATACCTCCATCTTTATAATACATTAAACAAAGGACGGACATACCTCCATCTTTATAATACATTGGCCAAAGAGAGACATACCTCCATCTTTATAATACATTAACCAAAGAGAGACATACCTCCATCTTTATAATACATTAACCAAAGAGGGACATACCTCCATCTTTATAATACATTAACCAAAGAGGGACATACCTCCATCTTTAAAATACATTAACCAAAGAGAGACATACCTCCATCTTTAATATACATTAACCAAAGAGAGACATACCTCCATCTTTAATATACATTAACCAAAGAGAGACATACCTCCATCTTTATAATACATTAACCAAAGAGAGGCATACCTCCATCTTTATAATACATTAACCAAAGACGGACATACCTCCATCTTTATAATACATTAGCCAAAGAGAGACATACCTCCGTCTTTATAATACATTAACCAAAGAGGGACATACCTCCATCTTTATAATACATTAACCAAAGAGAGACATACCTCCATCTTTATAATACATTAACCAAAGAGGGACATACCTCCATCTTTATAATACATTAGCCAAAGAGGGACATACCTCCACCTTTAAAATACATTAGCCAAAGAGGGACATACCTCCATCTTTAAAATACATTAGCCAAAGAGGGACATACCTCCATCTTTATAATACATTAACCAAAGAGAGACATACCTCCATCTTTAATATACATTAACCAAAGAGGGACATACCTCCATCTTTATAATACATTAACCAAAGAGGGACATACCTCCATCTTTAATATACATTAACCAAAGAGAGACATACCTCCATCTTTAATATACATTAACCAAAGAGAGACATACCTCCATCTTTATAATACATTAGCCAAAGAGAGACATACCTCCGTCTTTATAATACATTAACCAAAGAGGGACATACCTCCATCTTTATAATACATTAACCAAAGAGAGACATACCTCCATCTTTATAATACATTAACCAAAGAGGGACATACCTCCATCTTTATAATACATTAGCCAAAGAGGGACATACCTCCACCTTTAAAATACATTAGCCAAAGAGGGACATACCTCCATCTTTAAAATACATTAGCCAAAGAGGGACATACCTCCATCTTTATAATACATTAACCAAAGAGAGACATACCTCCATCTTTAATATACATTAACCAAAGAGGGACATACCTCCATCTTTATAATACATTAACCAAAGAGAGACATACCTCCATCTTTATAATACATTAACCAAAGAGAGACATACCTCCATCTTTAATATACATTAACCAAAGAGGGACATACCTCCATCTTTATAATACATTAACCAAAGAGAGACATACCTCCATCTTTATAATACATTAACCAAAGAGGGACATACCTCCATCTTTAATATACATTAACCAAAGAGAGACATACCTCCATCTTTATAATACATTAACCAAAGAGGGACATACCTCCATCTTTATAATACATTAACCAAAGAGGGACATACCTCCATCTTTAAAATACATTAACCAAAGAGAGAAATACCTCCATCTTTAATATACATTAACCAAAGAGAGACATACCTCCATCTTTAATATACATTAACCAAAGAGAGACATACCTCCATCTTTATAATACATTAACCAAAGAGAGACATACCTCCATCTTTATAATACATTAACCAAAGACGGACATACCTCCATCTTTATAATACATTAGCCAAAGAGAGACATACCTCCATCTTTATAATACATTAACCAAAGAGAGACATACCTCCATCTTTATAATACATTAACCAAAGAGGGACATACCTCCATCTTTATAATACATTAACCAAAGAGGGACATACCTCCATCTTTAAAATACATTAACCAAAGAGAGACATACCTCCATCTTTAATATACATTAACCAAAGAGAGACATACCTCCATCTTTAATATACATTAACCAAAGAGAGACATACCTCCATCTTTATAATACATTAACCAAAGAGAGACATACCTCCATCTTTATAATACATTAAAACACCAGAGGCGGACATACCTCCATCTTTATAATACATTAGCCAAAGAGAGACATACCCCGTCTTTATAATACATTAACCAAAGAGGGACATACCTCCATCTTTATAATACATTAACCAAAGAGAGACATACCTCCATCGTTATAATACATTAACCAAAGAGGGACATACCTCCATCTTTATAATACATTAACCAAAGAGAGACATACCTCCATCTTTATAATACATTAACCAAAGAGGGACATACCTCCATCTTTATAATACATTAGCCAAAGAGGGACATACCTCCACCTTTAAAATACATTAGCCAAAGAGGGACATACCTCCATCTTTATAATACATTAACCAAAGAGAGACATACCTCCATCTTTAACATACATTAACCAAAGAGGGACATACCTCCATCTTTATAATACATTAACCAAAGAGGGACATACCTCCATCTTTAATATACATTAACCAAAGAGAGACATACCTCCATCTTTAATATTCATTAACCAAAGAGAGACATACCTCCATCTTTAATATACATTAACACAAAGACAGACACCTCCATCTTTATAATACATTAACCAAAGAGAGACATACCTCCATCTTTATAATACATTAACCAAAGACGGACATACCTCCATCTTTATAATACATTAGCCAAAGAGAGACATACCTCCGTCTTTATAATACATTAACCAAAGAGGGACATACCTCCATCTTTATAATACATTAACCAAAGAGAGACATACCTCCATCTTTATAATACATTAACCAAAGAGGGACATACCTCCATCTTTATAATACATTAGCCAAAGAGGGACATACCTCCACCTTTAAAATACATTAGCCAAAGAGGGACATACCTCCATCTTTAAAATACATTAGCCAAAGAGGGACATACCTCCATCTTTATAATACATTAACCAAAGGGAGACATACCTCCATCTTTAATATACATTAACCAAAGAGGGACATACCTCCATCTTTATAATACATTAACCAAAGAGGGACATACCTCCATCTTTAATATACATTAACCAAAGAGAGACATACCTCCATCTTTAATATACATTAACCAAAGAGAGACATACCCCCATCTTTAATATACATTAACCAAAGAGAGACATACCTCCATCTTTATAATACATTAACCCAAGAGAGACATACCTCCATCTTTATAATACATTAACCAAAGACGGACATACCTCCATCTTTAAAATACATTAGCCAAAGAGGGACATACCTCCATCTTTAAAATACATTAGCCAAAGAGGGACATACCTCCATCTTTATAATACATTAGCCAAAGAGGGACATACCTCCATCTTTAATATACATTAACCAAAGAGAGACATACCTCCATCTTTATAATACATTAACCAAAGAGGGACATACCTCCATCTTTATAATACATTAGCCAAAGAGGGACATACCTCCATCTTTAAAATACATTAGCCAAAAGGGGACATACTCCATCTTTATAATACGTAGCCAAAGAGGGACATACCTCCACCTTTAATATACGTAACCAAAGAGAGACATACCTCCATCTTTTAATATACATTAACCAAAGAGGGACATACACCTCCATCTTTATAATACATTAACCAAGAGGGACGCACCTCATCTTTATAATACATTAACCAAAGAGGACACCCTCCATCTTGCATAATACATTAACCAAGGGACATACCTCCGCTCTTTGTATACATTAACCAAGAGGGACATACCTCCATCTTTAAAATACATTGTTAACCAAAGAGACATACCTCATCTTTAATGTAAGCCAAGAGACTTAGCCACCTCCATCTTTAATATACATTAATATAAAGAGAGACATACCTCCATCTTTATATTACAGTATTAACCAAGAGGCATACCTCCATCTTTATAATACATTAGCAAAGCGGACATACCTCCATCTTTATAATACATTAGCCAAAGAGACATACCTCCATCTTTATAATACATTAACAAGAGACATACCTCATCTTTATAATACATTAACCAAGGGACGCCCACCTCCATCTATAATTGTTAACCAAAGGGGACATACCTATCTTTAAAATACATTAACCAAAGAGGAACATACCTCCATCTTTAATATACATTAACCAAAGGGAACATACCTCCATCTTTATATTACATTAACCAAAGAGACATACCTCCATCTATAATACATTGACAAGGCGGACATACCTCTCTTTATAATACATTAGCCAAAGAGGGCAATACCTCCATCTTTATAGCCATTGTAAAGAGACATACCTCCATCTTTATAATACATTAACTTAAAGAGGGGACATACCTCCATCTTTATAGCCATTAGCAAAGGGGACATACCTCCATCTTTAAAATACATTAACCAAAGAGGGACATACCTCCATCTTTAAAATACATTAACCAAAGAGAGACATACCTCCATCTTTAATATACATTAACCAAAGAGAGACATACCTCCATCTTTAATATACATTAACCAAAGAGAGACATACCTCCATCTTTATAATACATTAACCAAAGAGAGACATACCTCCATCTTTATAATACATTAACCAAAGACGGACATACCTCCATCTTTATAATACATTAGCCAAAGAGAGACATACCTCCGTCTTTATAATACATTAACCAAAGAGGGACATACCTCCATCTTTATAATACATTAACCAAAGAGAGACATACCTCCATCTTTATAATACATTAACCAAAGAGGGACATACCTCCATCTTTATAATACATTAGCCAAAGAGGGACATACCTCCACCTTTAAAATACATTAGCCAAAGAGGGACATACCTCCATCTTTAAAATACATTAGCCAAAGAGGGACATACCTCCATCTTTATAATACATTAACCAAAGAGAGACATACCTCCATCTTTAATATACATTAACCAAAGAGGGACATACCTCCATCTTTATAATACATTAACCAAAGAGGGACATACCTCCATCTTTAATATACATTAACCAAAGAGAGACATACCTCCATCTTTAATATATACATTAACCAAAGAGAGACATACCTCCATCTTTATAATACATTAGCCAAAGAGAGAGACATACCTCCGTCTTTATAATACATTAACCAAAGAGGGACATACCTCCATCTTTATAATACATTAACCAAAGAGAGACATACCTCCATCTTTATAATACATTAACCAAAGAGGGACATACCTCCATCTTTATAATACATTAGCCAAAGAGGGACATACCTCCACCTTTAAAATACATTAGCCAAAGAGGGACATACCTCCATCTTTAAAATACATTAGCCAAAGAGGGACATACCTCCATCTTTATAATACATTAACCAAAGAGGGACATACCTCCATCTTTAATATACATTAACCAAAGAGAGACATACCTCCATCTTTATAATACATTAACCAAAGAGGGACATACCTCCATCTTTATAATACATTAACCAAAGAGGGACATACCTCCATCTTTAAAATACATTAACCAAAGAGAGACATACCTCCATCTTTAATATACATTAACCAAAGAGAGACATACCTCCATCTTTAATATACATTAACCAAAGAGAGACATACCTCCATCTTTAATATACATTAACCAAAGAGAGACATACCTCCATCTTTATAATACATTAACCAAAGAGAGACATACCTCCATCTTTATAATACATTAACCAAAGACGGACATACCTCCATCTTTATAATACATTAGCCAAAGAGAGACATACCTCCATCTTTATAAATACTTAAACCAAAGAGGGACATACCTCCATCTTTATAATACATTAACCAAAGAGGGACATACCTCCATCTTTATAATACATTAACCAAAGAGGGACATACCTCCATCTTTAAAATACATTAACCAAAGAGAGACATACCTCCATCTTTAATATACATTAACCAAAGAGAGACATACCTCCATCTTTAATATACATTAACCAAAGAGAGACATACCTCCATCTTTATAATACATTAACCAAAGAGAGACATACCTCCATCTTTATAATACATTAACCAAAGACGGACATACCTCCATCTTTATAATACATTAGCCAAAGAGAGACATACCTCCGTCTTTATAATACATTAACCAAAGAGGGACATACCTCCATCTTTATAATACATTAACCAAAGAGAGACATACCTCCATCTTTATAATACATTAACCAAAGAGGGACATACCTCCATCTTTATAATACATTAACCAAAGAGAGACATACCTCCATCTTTATAATACATTAACCAAAGAGGGACATACCTCCATCTTTATAATACATTAGCCAAAGAGGGACATACCTCCATCTTTAAAATACATTAGCCAAAGAGGGACATACCTCCATCTTTAAAATACATTAGCCAAAGAGGGACATACCTCCATCTTTATAATACATTAACCAAAGAGAGACATACCTCCTATTTTAACATACATTAACCAAAGAGGGACATACCTCCATCTTTATAATACATTAACCAAAGAGGGACATACCTCCATCTTTAATACACATTAACCAAAGAGAGACATACCTCCATCTTTAATATTCATTAACCAAAGAGAGACATACCTCCATCTTTAATATACATTAACCAAAGAGAGACATACCTCCATCTTTATAATACATTAACCAAAGAGAGACATACCTCCATCTTTATAATACATTAGCCAAAGAGAGACATACCTCCATCTTTATAATACATTAACCAAAGAGGGACATACCTCCATCTTTATAATACATTAACCAAAGAGAGACATACCTCCATCTTTATAATACATTAACCAAAGAGGGACATACCTCCATCTTTATAATACATTAGCCAAAGAGGGACATACCTCCATCTTTAAAATACATTAGCCAAAGAGGGACATACCTCCATCTTTAAAATACATTAGCCAAAGAGGGACATACCTCCATCTTTAAAATACATTAGCCAAAGAGGGACATACCTCCATCTTTATAATACATTAACCAAAGAGGGACATACCTCCATCTTTAATATACATTAACCAAAGAGAGACATACCTCCATCTTTAATAATACATTAACCAAAGAGGGACATACCTCCATCTTTATAATACATTAAACAAAGAGGACATACCTCCATCTTTAAAATACATTAACCAAAGAGAGAAATACCTCCATCTTTAATATACATTAACCAAAGAGAGACATACCTCCATCTTTAATATACATTAACCAAAGAGAGACATACCTCCATCTTTAATATACATTAACCAAAGAGAGACATACCTCCATCTTTATAATACATTAACCAAAGAGAGACATACCTCCATCTTTATAATACATTAACCAAAGAGGGACATACCTCCATCTTTATAATACATTAGCCAAAGAGAGACATACCTCCATCTTTATAATACATTAACCAAAGAGAGACATACCTCCATCTTTATAATACATTAACCAAAGAGGGACATACCTCCATCTTTATAATACATTAACCAAAGAGGGACATACCTCCATCTTTAAAATACATTAACCAAAGAGAGACATACCTCCATCTTTAATATACATTAACCAAAGAGAGACATACCTCCATCTTTAATATACATTAACCAAAGAGAGACATACCTCCATCTTTATAATACATTAACCAAAGAGAGACATACCTCCATCTTTATAATACATTAACCAAAGAGGGACATACCTCCATCTTTATAATACATTAGCCAAAGAGAGACATACCTCCATCTTTATAATACATTAACCAAAGAGGGACATACCTCCATCTTTATAATACATTAACCAAAGAGAGACATACCTCCATCTTTATAATACATTAACCAAAGAGGGACATACCTCCATCTTTATAATACATTAACCAAAGAGAGACATACCTCCATCTTTATAATACATTAACCAAAGAGGGACATACCTCCATCTTTATAATACATTAGCCAAAGAGGGACATACCTCCACCTTTAAAATACATTAGCCAAAGAGGGACATACCTCCATCTTTAAAATACATTAGCCAAAGAGGGACATACCTCCATCTTTATAATACATTAACCAAAGAGAGACATACCTCCATCTTTAACATACATTAACCAAAGAGGGACATACCTCCATCTTTATAATACATTAACCAAAGAGGGACATACCTCCATCTTTAATATACATTAACCAAAGAGAGACATACCTCCATCTTTAATATTCATTAACCAAAGAGAGACATACCTCCATCTTTAATATACATTAACCAAAGAGAGACATACCTCCATCTTTATAATACATTAACCAAAGAGAGACATACCTCCATCTTTATAATACATTAGCCAAAGAGAGACATACCTCCGTCTTTATAATACATTAACCAAAGAGGGACATACCTCCATCTTTATAATACATTAACCAAAGAGAACACTCCATCTTTATAATACATTAACCAAAGAGGGACATACCTCCATCTTTATAATACATTAGCCAAAGAGGGACATACCTCCACCTTTAAAATACATTAGCCAAAGAGGGACATACCTCCATCTTTAAAATACATTAGCCAAAGAGGGACATACCTCCATCTTTAAAATACATTAGCCAAAGAGGGACATACCTCCATCTTTATAATACATTAACCAAAGGGAGACATACCTCCATCTTTAATATACATTAACCAAAGAGGGACATACCTCCATCTTTATAATACATTAACCAAAGAGGGACATACCTCCATCTTTAATATACATTAACCAAAGAGAGACATACCTCCATCTTTAATATACATTAACCAAAGAGAGACATACCCCCATCTTTAATATACATTAACCAAAGAGAGACATACCTCCATCTTTATAATACATTAACCAAAGAGAGACATACCTCCATCTTTATAATACATTAACCAAAGACGGACATACCTCCATCTTTAAAATACATTAGCCAAAGAGGGACATACCTCCATCTTTAAAATACATTAGCCAAAGAGGGACATACCTCCATCTTTATAATACATTAGCCAAAGAGGGACATACCTCCACCTTTAATATACATTAACCAAAGAGAGACATACCTCCATCTTTATAATACATTAACCAAAGAGGGACATACCTCCATCTTTATAATACATTAACCAAAGAGGAACATACCTCCATCTTTATAATACATTAACCAAAGAGGGACATACCTCCATCTTTATAATACATTAACCAAAGAGGGACATACCTCCATCTTTAAAATACATTAACCAAAGAGAGACATACCTCCATCTTTAATATACATTAACCAAAGAGAGACATACCTCCATCTTTAAAATACATTAGCCAAAGAGGGACATACCTCCATCTTTATAATACATTAGCCAAAGAGGGACATACCTCCACCTTTAAAATACATTAGCCAAAGAGGGACATACCTCCATCTTTAAAATACATTAGCCAAAGAGGGACATACCTCCATCTTTAAAATACATTAGCCAACATACCTCCACCTTTTGCGCTTTTACACTCAGTGGCACTAATGACCGTGACGAATGCCAGCCGGGAGATTACTCGCGACTGCCGGCAGATTTGAAAGCCTGTTGAAAATGGAGGATCACGCCTATTCTCTAGGACATGTAACGGAGTCGCTAAGGAAGTTAAAAAGAGAATTAAAACGACAACGCGACAGGCAAAGCAAGAAGACCAAAGTTCAAATTGGAGTGGCTTTTCAAAGACGAAAGAGCTGAATGAGGAGCAAGGATTTTACAAGGGGAACCGAGGTTGTCTGCTTTCTTCTCGACAGGTAATTCTGCTTATTTGTGTAAATTCAAAGTTTTATAGTTGCTTGGCTAACTATAGCATGGTTGTGCATAGCGTCGTGATTTCCCTGGCAGACAACTCACATCAGACTAGGTTACAGCTAGAACAGCTGTGTGAACGATGGAGATACTAAGAGATCATTCCGGTTTCATTGACATTGTTCATACTGCTCAGAGAAATATATTAAAAACACAAACCTCCGTTGCTTCTCTCCTTTGTCTTTGAAGGCCTTCCACTCTCTCCTCTTCATCTTTGGAGAGGGTCTCTTTAGTTTTTCTTTGCCTAGGAGGTCTCACCGAGGTCTTTACCTTTCCCTCTTCCTTAAGCTTTCCCTTGCACCTCCGTCACATCAACTGATCTCCGACTCTGCTCACGGAGAAAAATATGTAGCCTACGCTGTAAACATTGCCTTACAACCTTGCGCTCGGAATGGGGGGGCTAGAAAATACTATTCAGTTGGTTGTCATATACAATTTCACCGCTAGATGGGAGAAATTCTTACACAATGTAGCTTTAAATAGGTTAAGTACAACTACAACATTACAATTTCAAAGGATCATTCTGGTTTATTATAACTTGAGTCCTATTTTTGTACTTTTGACCATTGCTCTGGTATCACTGTACCTATCAAAGTACAGACTTTTTCACAGAAGACATCTTGACATTACTCAGTAAAACCACAGGGAACCTTGTGAAATGGATCATAGTTTGGTTATGTTTAGGCACCAAAACCTTTTTTTTTTTAAACAATGTCTTTATTGTCTCAGTCCTTTCCCCTTCTGTAGTTCAACATCTGCCTGCATCTAGGTATCCTGTCCTGCAGTTTCCCTCTGTCAAAACTACTTCATTAAGATCAGAAAAGACCCAAGGATCCAGACTAACTTTCTTCACTAGGAGCACAGTAGCCTCCAACTAAATGTGAGGCGCTGCCGCTACAGGTGTGGTTACGCGCACGGTAGCCGGGCACGCTGCTGATGACGGCATAAGGGAGCGTCAAACTCAGCTGGAGGGTAATGTTTGTTGGACACTGATTACCTGGCAGCGTGGAGCAGTGTCTTCCTCTTGGGTACTCCGGTTTTATCAATGTGTGAAGGTGCGCGGATGTGGTGAGGCTAGTCTATCGTTTAGAGTGGCTGATTTTAGACCGGGGCACAGTGTTAAGACTTATGCCACTGTTTTGAGGTGATTACAAGTTCTCACCTGTATCGCCAACTAGGACAACTTATTGTGAATTGAATAAAATCCTCGCTTACTGTTGAAACGGTTTGTGGGCATTTATCTTAATATAACCTGCACACGCATTACATTTGGCGCTGCGAGCAGGGTGATCAATTGTTGGCTGGTGGGATACAGTGTTGTGTGGTATTTGTAGAAACAGTGGCATAGGGGAAGGCATTGGCCAGATCAGCGCGGGACGCTTGCTGTCGGCTTTCCTTAGTGGGCTCGCCATGTCGCGGCAGGATTTGGAGGACGAGGTTCAGGCGTTAAAGGAGAGGCTGTCAAGTGAAAAGGCAGAGATGGACAGATTGCGTACGCAGAATGAACATTTGGCTGCACAGTTGCATGAGACTATAAAACCTGATATGCAAACCAGTGATTCACCTGTTGAAGCGTCTGCTGCACCATCCTCCTTCTCTGTACCCTCCCCATCTTCTTTGGAGATTGTGTATTTGCCAAAGGAGAGAAGAATTGTGATGTTTTCGGGCAAGCCTGGTTCATTAGCTTTTAGTGATTGGATTGATGAGCTAGAGAACTCGGTTAGTTATCATAGGTATAAAGACAAAGAGAAAGCGGCTTATATTTATGATCATTTGGAAGGAGAGGCTCAGCAGGAGATCAAGCATTCTGTAACAGAGGTGAGGAGAAATCCCGAGTTAATGTTAGCGGTGCTGGAAGAGGCCTATGGTCGCCCACCTTCTTTGGTTAGAGCACAAAAACGTTTCTTTGACAGGAAACAGAGGGAGGGGAGGGGTTGAGAGAGTATTCCCATTCTTTACTGCGCCCTTGCGGCAGAGGTGAGCGCTGCGGCAAGGGGGTGATCAATTGTGTGGAGAGGAGTCCATTAAACATCAGTTTGCAGAAAATGTGAGAGATGTAACGTTACGTAGAGAGCTTAAAAAGCTGCTTCGTCAGGATTCCTCCCTTAGCATGAAGAAATTATGTGGGGAGGCTATCCTGTTGGCGGATGATGATGTTAGGGGGAGAGCTGCATATACCTGTGAGGCGTCAGCAGAGTGTTCAGCTGTAGGGGCTGTGGCTCGGCCGGACCCCATAGTACTGGAGCTGAGGCAGGCTATGAGGAGACAGGATGAAAAAATGGAGGCTCTAGCCAAAGAAGTAGCACAGCTTCAGGTACAGATGGGGGGGAGGCCTCGGGCCATAAGACAGGAGCCCAGGTTTGACGCCGCAGGTAGACCTATTTGTTTTCGGTGCCAGGGTGTGGGGCATCTAGCTAGGATGTGTAGGGGGATGCCAGCACCAATAGTTAGCGCTGAGGGTAGGGGGGCTGTTAGTGCAGCAGCAGTAGGAGGAGAGGTTAACCAGGGACAGCAGGGAAACTTTCTCCCTCTGTAGTGGAGAGCCAAACTACGGAAGGGAGGCAAATGGGCTCAGAGGAGGTACTGGGTGATCATGCCGAGTTAGCCGAGGCACTGGTGGGTCCGGTTCCTGTAATACAGGCTGTGGTGGGTGGGGTACCATTAGCCTGTTTGTGGGATACTGGGTCTAATGTGTCAGTGCTCACTGAAAGTTTCTTTCAGCAACATTTCTCGGAGATGGATGAGGCTGCTCTGAAGGCTTGTGGGTGGCTTAGTTTGAAAGGGGCTCATGGGACACCGTTACCATATGTGGGGTATTTGAGACTCAATGTGGAAATTGCAGGGGTGGTGTACCCCCAGTGTGGGCTCCTGGTAGTGAAAGACTCCCCTGATGAGGTCACACGGGAAAGAAGGAGAATGGTGCCGGGCATAATTGGGATGAATATAATAAAGAAATGCAAAGAGTGTTCTTCCTGTCCCCCTGGTCTTTCATGTACTCCACCTTCATCTGTTACTACGGGGGGGGTTTGCTAAAGTGTTAGCCTCTTCAACTGTTGTAGTACCCGCCGGGCGATGTGCCTTGTTTCAGCCCTGGATTTCAGGGTAATTGCCCCCATGGTCAATCAGTAGTAGTAGAAGCATTAGAAGTTGAGGAAGGGTTGCTACCCCATAACTTGCTAGTGTCTACCTCATATGTGTGGATGCAGGGAGGAGAGCTGATAGTCCCTGTTGTTAATGTTGGCCATACAGATGTATGCTTAGAACCACGCACCCGCCTGGCCCGTATAAGTGTAGCAGATGTAGTGGCTGGGGGTGTAAGTCCAGTGACATTTCAGGAGGTAGGGCCGCAGGAGGTGGAAGTGTCTGTCCATATGCAAGAGGCCACCTTGGTGCAGCCTTCGGCAGAGTCACCTAGGTTTCCTTTTGAATTCAGTAGTGCTTATTTGGATGAACATCAGTTAGCCCAGGTGACGGAGTTGCTGGAGGAGAATGCTGATGTATTTGCTAGAAGTGATAGTGAGTTGGGCTGCACCGAGGTTATACAGCATGAGATTCCACTGTTAGATAATGCCCCAGTTAAACAGCGCTATCGCAGACTTCCCCCAAGTCAGTATGAGGAGGTTAAGGCACATATAATGCAGCTTTTACAGCAGGGAGTGATTAGGGAGAGTTGCAGCCCTTACTCCTCGCCTCTGGTAATTGTGCGGAAGAAGGACGGGACTTTGAGGATGTGTGTAGACTACCGGCAACTCAACACCAAGACCCGGAAGGATGCGTACCCTCTGCCCAGGATTGAAGAGTCATTGGATGCACTGGGAGGTGCTCAGTGGTTTTCAACGCTGGACTTGGCGAGCGGTTACAACCAGGTGGTGGTAGCAGAGAATGACCGGCAGAAGACTGCATTTTGCACACCATTCGGCTTGTTTGAATTTAATCGAATGCCGTTTGGTCTTTGCAATGCACCTGGGACCTTTCAGCGACTCATGGAGCGGATATTTGGTGACGAGCATTTCCAGTCTTTGTTGCTGTACCTGGATGACGTGGTGGTGTTTTCCACATCGTTTAGTCAGCACCTGACTCGCCTGCGGATGGTGCTCTCCAGGTTTCGGGAGCACGGCCTGAAGGTGAAGTGGAGCAAATGTTCGCTGTTCCAACCTGAGGTGCCACTTTTGGGCCATGTTATCTCGGCCGAGGGTGTAGCAACCGATCCAGAGAAAATTCGGGCGGTGGCCGAGTGGAGGTGCCCTGCTAATTTTGCAGAGCTTCTGTCTTTCCTGGGCTTTGCGGGATATTACCGGAGGTTTGTGGAAAACTTTTCGCGAATTGCCGCCCCTCTCCACGCTCTCTCGGCTATGGGTTCCCACAAGGGCCTGGGTGCCAGGTCTAGGGGGGTCCCCTTTAAGCAGTTGTGGAGTTTGGAATGTGAGAGTGCGTTCCATGTACTAAAAAGGCGGCTCACCTCAGCTCCGGTGCTGGCCTATGCGGATTTCACGAAGCCTTTCTATGTGGAGATTGACGCTAGCCATCAAGGGTTGGGGGCGGTTTTGTCGCAGGATGGGGAGGGGGGCCGGAGGCCGGTGGCCTATGCAAGCCGAGGGTTGCGGCGCTCTGAGAGGAATATGGATAACTACAGTGCTATGAAATTGGAGCTACTGGCCCTTAAGTGGGCCGTTACAGATAAGTTCCATGACTATCTGCTGGGACGGCGATTCACTGTTTTCACGGACAATAATCCACTGAGTCATCTGGCGACCGCCAGGTTGGGAGCCGTGGAGCAAAGGTGGGTGGCGGAGCTAGCTCAGTTTAATTTTGAGCTGCGCTACCGGCCTGGGAAACAGAATGCAAACGCTGATGGGTTGTCAAGGCAGTATGTGAAGGACGATGGCCCAGGGGTTTGTCAAACCATCGAGCAGGTGAAAACTACTTTGGCAGCCGGGGTAGGAGGCCAGTTCACAGCTGCAATGAATACTATGGGGGCCTCATCAAGCTTCCCAATGTATTCTAGTGACTTTTTGGCTTCCAAACAGCAGGCTGATGCAGTGTTCGTGGCGTTTCTGAAATATTGGAGGCGAGGGCAGAAACCCACCCGGGCAGAACGTGTAACGGAGGGCAGGAAAACATTGGAGCTCCTTCGGCAGTGGGAGACTATTACGGAGGAGGCTGGGGTACTGTATCGGGAGCTACTGGACTCGAGAAGGGGACGTTTGAAACAGCTGTTGCTGCCCCACAGTTTGCGTGCTGAAGTCCTGCGCCATATGCACGATAGTCATGGACATCAAGGCGTTGAGAGGACATTCCAGCTGGTTCGGGCCAGATGCTACTGGCCAGGGATGCACGCGGAGATTGAGGAGTACTGGCGGAGATGCGAGCGCTGTATTGTGGCTAAGGCCCCACTGCCGAAAGTGGTGACGGAATGGGGAAGTTTGCTGGCCGCTCGGCCATTGGAGGTGCTGGCCATGGATTTTACAGTATTAGAGCCATCTAGCGATGGTCGTGAAAATGTACTTCTGTTCACCGATGTATTCTCCAAGTTCACAGTGGCCGTG